>NC_081134.1:23782367-23934867 GCF_958295425.1 Solea solea
TTTTGCAATGATTTCACTGTTTGGATGTGTTTTTCTATTTGTGTCTGTTTTTGTGCACATTAAGCAAGTATACGGCTGTTTTCTGATTTTTTTCAATTTTCTACTGTCCCATAACATAAACCTCACAAATAAAGTTAACATCTTATAAGATATACTTCTGTACCCTCAGTGTTTGATTTTGCAATGATTTCACTGTTTGGATGTGTTTTTTCTATTTGTGTCTGTTTTTGTGCACATTCAGCAAGTATACGGCTGTTTTCTGATTTTTTTCAATTTTCTACTGTCCCATAACATAAACCTCACAAATAAGGTTAAAATCTTATAAGATATAGTTATTTACCCTCAGTGTTTGATTTTGCAATGATTTCACTGTTTGGATGTGTTTTTCTATTTGTGTCTGTTTTTGTGCACATTCAGCAAGTATACGGCTGTTTTCTGATTTTTTTCAATTTTCTACTGTCCCATAACATAAACCTCACAAATAAAGTTAACATCTTATAAGATATACTTCTGTACCCTCTGTGTTTGATTTTGCAATGATTTCACTGTTTGGATGTGTTTTTCTATTTGTGTCTTTTTTTGTGCACATTAAGCAAGTATACGGCTGTTTTCTGATTTTTTTCAATTTTCTACTGTCCCATAACATAAACCTCACAAATAAAGTTAAAATCTTATAAGATATAGTTATATGCTTTCAGTGTTTGATTTTGCAATGATTTCACTGTTTGGATGTGTTTTTCTATTTGTGTCTGTTTTTGTGCACATTAAGCAAGTATACGGCTGTTTTCTGATTTTTTTCAATTTTCTACTGTCCCATAACATAAACCTCACAAATAAAGTTAAAATCTTATAAGATATAGTTATATGCTTTCAGTGTTTGATTTTGCAATGATTTCACTGTTTGGATGTGTTTTTTCTATTTGTGTCTGTTTTTGTGCACATTAAGCAAGTATACGGCTGTTTTCTGATTTTTTTCAATTTTCTACTGTCCCATAACATAAACCTCACAAATAAAGTTAAAATCTTATAAGATATAGTTATATGCTTTCAGTGTTTGATTTTGCAATGATTTCACTGTTTGGATGTGTTTTTTCTATTTGTGTCTGTTTTTTGTGCACATTAAGCAAGTATACGGCTGTTTTCTGATTTTTTTCAATTTTCTACTGTCCCATAACATAAACCTCACAAATAAAGTTAAAATCTTATAAGATATAGTTATATGCTTTCAGTGTTTGATTTTGCAATGATTTCACTGTTTGGATGTGTTTTTCTATTTGTGTCTGTTTTTGTGCACATTAAGCAAGTATACGGCTGTTTTCTGATTTTTTTCAATTTTCTACTGTCCCATAACATAAACCTCACAAATAAAGTTAAAATCTTATAAGATATAGTTATATGCTTTCAGTGTTTGATTTTGCAATGATTTCACTGTTTGGATGTGTTTTTCTATTTGTGTCTGTTTTTGTGCACATTAAGCAAGTATACGGCTGTTTTCTGATTTTTTTCAATTTTCTACTGTCCCATAACATAAACCTCACAAATAAAGTTAAAATCTTATAAGATATAGTTATATGCTTTCAGTGTTTGATTTTGCAATGATTTCACTGTTTGGATGTGTTTTTCTATTTGTGTCTGTTTTTGTGCACATTAAGCAAGTATACGGCTGTTTTCTGATTTTTTTCAATTTTCTACTGTCCCATAACATAAACCTCACAAATAAAGTTAAAATCTTATAAGATATAGTTATATGCTTTCAGTGTTTGATTTTGCAATGATTTCACTGTTTGGATGTGTTTTTCTATTTGTGTCTGTTTTTGTGCACATTAAGCAAGTATACGGCTGTTTTCTGATTTTTTTCAATTTTCTACTGTCCCATAACATAAACCTCACAAATAAAGTTAACATCTTATAAGATATACTTCTGTACCCTCAGTGTTTGATTTTGCAATGATTTCACTGTTTGGATGTGTTTTTCTATTTGTGTCTGTTTTTGTGCACATTCAGCAAGTATACGGCTGTTTTCTGATTTTTTTCAATTTTCTACTGTCCCATAACATAAACCTCACAAATAAGGTTAAAATCTTATAAGATATAGTTATTTACCCTCAGTGTTTGATTTTGCAATGATTTCACTGTTTGGATGTGTTTTTCTATTTGTGTCTGTTTTTGTGCACATTCAGCAAGTATACGGCTGTTTTCTGATTTTTTTCAATTTTCTACGGTCCCATAACATAAACCTCACAAATAAAGTTAAAATCTTATAAGATATAGTTATTTACCCTCAGTGTTTGATTTTGCAATGATTTCACTGTTTGGATGTGTTTTTCTATTTGTGTCTGTTTTTGTGCACATTCAGCAAGTATACGGCTGTTTTCTGATTTTTTTCAATTTTCTACGGTCCCATAACATAAACCTCACAAATAAAGTTAAAATCTTATAAGATATACTTCTGTACCCTCAGTGTTTGATTTTGCAATGATTTCACTGTTTGGATGTGTTTTTCTATTTGTGTCTGTTTTTGTGCACATTCAGCAAGTATACGGCTGTTTTCTGATTTTTTTCAATTTTCTACTGTCCCATAACATAAACCTCACAAATAAAGTTAAAATCTTATAAGATATAGTTATATGCTTTCAGTGTTTGATTTTGCAATGATTTCACTGTTTGGATGTGTTTTTCTATTTGTGTCTGTTTTTGTGCACATTAAGCAAGTATACGGCTGTTTTCTGATTTTTTTCAATTTTCTACTGTCCCATAACATAAACCTCACAAATAAAGTTAACATCTTATAAGATATACTTCTGTACCCTCAGTGTTTGATTTTGCAATGATTTCACTGTTTGGATGTGTTTTTCTATTTGTGTCTGTTTTTGTGCACATTCAGCAAGTATACGGCTGTTTTCTGATTTTTTTCAATTTTCTACTGTCCCATAACATAAACCTCACAAATAAGGTTAAAATCTTATAAGATATAGTTATTTACCCTCAGTGTTTGATTTTGCAATGATTTCACTGTTTGGATGTGTTTTTCTATTTGTGTCTGTTTTTGTGCACATTCAGCAAGTATACGGCTGTTTTCTGATTTTTTTCAATTTTCTACTGTCCCATAACATAAACCTCACAAATAAAGTTAACATCTTATAAGATATACTTCTGTACCCTCTGTGTTTGATTTTGCAATGATTTCACTGTTTGGATGTGTTTTTCTATTTGTGTCTTTTTTTGTGCACATTAAGCAAGTATACGGCTGTTTTCTGATTTTTTTCAATTTTCTACTGTCCCATAACATAAACCTCACAAATAAAGTTAAAATCTTATAAGATATAGTTATATGCTTTCAGTGTTTGATTTTGCAATGATTTCACTGTTTGGATGTGTTTTTCTATTTGTGTCTGTTTTTGTGCACATTAAGCAAGTATACGGCTGTTTTCTGATTTTTTTCAATTTTCTACTGTCCCATAACATAAACCTCACAAATAAAGTTAAAATCTTATAAGATATAGTTATATGCTTTCAGTGTTTGATTTTGCAATGATTTCACTGTTTGGATGTGTTTTTCTATTTGTGTCTGTTTTTGTGCACATTAAGCAAGTATACGGCTGTTTTCTGATTTTTTTCAATTTTCTACTGTCCCATAACATAAACCTCACAAATAAAGTTAAAATCTTATAAGATATAGTTATATGCTTTCAGTGTTTGATTTTGCAATGATTTCACTGTTTGGATGTGTTTTTCTATTTGTGTCTGTTTTTGTGCACATTAAGCAAGTATACGGCTGTTTTCTGATTTTTTTCAATTTTCTACTGTCCCATAACATAAACCTCACAAATAAAGTTAAAATCTTATAAGATATAGTTATATGCTTTCAGTGTTTGATTTTGCAATGATTTCACTGTTTGGATGTGTTTTTCTATTTGTGTCTGTTTTTGTGCACATTAAGCAAGTATACGGCTGTTTTCTGATTTTTTTCAATTTTCTACTGTCCCATAACATAAACCTCACAAATAAAGTTAAAATCTTATAAGATATAGTTATATGCTTTCAGTGTTTGATTTTGCAATGATTTCACTGTTTGGATGTGTTTTTCTATTTGTGTCTGTTTTTGTGCACATTAAGCAAGTATACGGCTGTTTTCTGATTTTTTTCAATTTTCTACTGTCCCATAACATAAACCTCACAAATAAAGTTAAAATCTTATAAGATATAGTTATATGCTTTCAGTGTTTGATTTTGCAATGATTTCACTGTTTGGATGTGTTTTTCTATTTGTGTCTGTTTTTGTGCACATTAAGCAAGTATACGGCTGTTTTCTGATTTTTTTCAATTTTCTACTGTCCCATAACATAAACCTCACAAATAAAGTTAAAATCTTATAAGATATAGTTATATGCTTTCAGTGTTTGATTTTGCAATGATTTCACTGTTTGGATGTGTTTTTCTATTTGTGTCTGTTTTTGTGCACATTAAGCAAGTATACGGCTGTTTTCTGATTTTTTTCAATTTTCTACTGTCCCATAACATAAACCTCACAAATAAAGTTAAAATCTTATAAGATATAGTTATTTACCCTCAGTGTTTGATTTTGCAATGATTTCACTTTTTGGATGTGTTTTTCTATTTGTGTCTGTTTTAGTGCACATTCAGCAAGTATACGGCTGTTTTCTGATTTTTTTCAATTTTCTACTGTCCCATAACATAAACCTCACAAATAAAGTTAAAATCTTATAAGATATAGTTATTTACCCTCAGTGTTTGATTTTGCAATGATTTCACTGTTTGGATGTGTTTTTCTATTTGTGTCTGTTTTTGTGCACATTCAGCAAGTATACGGCTGTTTTCTGATTTTTTTCAATTTTCTACTGTCCCATAACATAAACCTCACAAATAAGGTTAAAATCTTATAAGATATAGTTATTTACCCTCAGTGTTTGATTTTGCAATGATTTCACTGTTTGGATGTGTTTTTCTATTTGTGTCTGTTTTTGTGCACATTCAGCAAGTATACGGCTGTTTTCTGATTTTTTTCAATTTTCTACGGTCCCATAACATAAACCTCACAAATAAAGTTAAAATCTTATAAGATATACTTCTGTACCCTCAGTGTTTGATTTTGCAATGATTTCACTGTTTGGATGTGTTTTTCTATTTGTGTCTGTTTTTGTGCACATTAAGCAAGTATACGGCTGTTTTCTGATTTTTTTCAATTTTCTACTGTCCCATAACATAAACCTCACAAATAAAGTTAAAATCTTATAAGATATAGTTATATGCTTTCAGTGTTTGATTTTGCAATGATTTCACTGTTTGGATGTGTTTTTCTATTTGTGTCTGTTTTTGTGCACATTAAGCAAGTATACGGCTGTTTTCTGATTTTTTTCAATTTTCTACTGTCCCATAACATAAACCTCACAAATAAAGTTAACATCTTATAAGATATACTTCTGTACCCTCAGTGTTTGATTTTGCAATGATTTCACTGTTTGGATGTGTTTTTCTATTTGTGTCTGTTTTTGTGCACATTCAGCAAGTATACGGCTGTTTTCTGATTTTTTTCAATTTTCTACGGTCCCATAACATAAACCTCACAAATAAAGTTAAAATCTTATAAGATATACTTCTGTACCCTCAGTGTTTGATTTTGCAATGATTTCACTGTTTGGATGTGTTTTTCTATTTGTGTCTGTTTTTGTGCACATTAAGCAAGTATACGGCTGTTTTCTGATTTTTTTCAATTTTCTACTGTCCCATAACATAAACCTCACAAATAAAGTTAAAATCTTATAAGATATAGTTATATGCTTTCAGTGTTTGATTTTGCAATGATTTCACTGTTTGGATGTGTTTTTCTATTTGTGTCTGTTTTTGTGCACATTAAGCAAGTATACGGCTGTTTTCTGATTTTTTTCAATTTTCTACTGTCCCATAACATAAACCTCACAAATAAAGTTAACATCTTATAAGATATACTTCTGTACCCTCAGTGTTTGATTTTGCAATGATTTCACTGTTTGGATGTGTTTTTCTATTTGTGTCTGTTTTTGTGCACATTCAGCAAGTATACGGCTGTTTTCTGATTTTTTTCAATTTTCTACTGTCCCATAACATAAACCTCACAAATAAGGTTAAAATCTTATAAGATATAGTTATTTACCCTCAGTGTTTGATTTTGCAATGATTTCACTGTTTGGATGTGTTTTTCTATTTGTGTCTGTTTTTGTGCACATTCAGCAAGTATACGGCTGTTTTCTGATTTTTTTCAATTTTCTACGGTCCCATAACATAAACCTCACAAATAAAGTTAAAATCTTATAAGATATAGTTATTTACCCTCAGTGTTTGATTTTGCAATGATTTCACTGTTTGGATGTGTTTTTCTATTTGTGTCTGTTTTTGTGCACATTCAGCAAGTATACGGCTGTTTTCTGATTTTTTTCAATTTTCTACGGTCCCATAACATAAACCTCACAAATAAAGTTAAAATCTTATAAGATATACTTCTGTACCCTCAGTGTTTGATTTTGCAATGATTTCACTGTTTGGATGTGTTTTTCTATTTGTGTCTGTTTTTGTGCACATTCAGCAAGTATACGGCTGTTTTCTGATTTTTTTCAATTTTCTACTGTCCCATAACATAAACCTCACAAATAAAGTTAAAATCTTATAAGATATAGTTATATGCTTTCAGTGTTTGATTTTGCAATGATTTCACTGTTTGGATGTGTTTTTCTATTTGTGTCTGTTTTTGTGCACATTAAGCAAGTATACGGCTGTTTTCTGATTTTTTTCAATTTTCTACTGTCCCATAACATAAACCTCACAAATAAAGTTAACATCTTATAAGATATACTTCTGTACCCTCAGTGTTTGATTTTGCAATGATTTCACTGTTTGGATGTGTTTTTCTATTTGTGTCTGTTTTTGTGCACATTCAGCAAGTATACGGCTGTTTTCTGATTTTTTTCAATTTTCTACTGTCCCATAACATAAACCTCACAAATAAAGTTAAAATCTTATAAGATATAGTTATATGCTTTCAGTGTTTGATTTTGCAATGATTTCACTGTTTGGATGTGTTTTTCTATTTGTGTCTGTTTTTGTGCACATTAAGCAAGTATACGGCTGTTTTCTGATTTTTTTCAATTTTCTACTGTCCCATAACATAAACCTCACAAATAAAGTTAAAATCTTATAAGATATAGTTATATGCTTTCAGTGTTTGATTTTGCAATGATTTCACTGTTTGGATGTGTTTTTCTATTTGTGTCTGTTTTTGTGCACATTCAGCAAGTATACGGCTGTTTTCTGATTTTTTTCAATTTTCTACGGTCCCATAACATAAACCTCACAAATAAAGTTAAAATCTTATAAGATATACTTCTGTACCCTCAGTGTTTGATTTTGCAATGATTTCACTGTTTGGATGTGTTTTTCTATTTGTGTCTGTTTTTGTGCACATTAAGCAAGTATACGGCTGTTTTCTGATTTTTTTCAATTTTCTACTGTCCCATAACATAAACCTCACAAATAAAGTTAAAATCTTATAAGATATAGTTATATGCTTTCAGTGTTTGATTTTGCAATGATTTCACTGTTTGGATGTGTTTTTCTATTTGTGTCTGTTTTTGTGCACATTAAGCAAGTATACGGCTGTTTTCTGATTTTTTTCAATTTTCTACTGTCCCATAACATAAACCTCACAAATAAAGTTAACATCTTATAAGATATACTTCTGTACCCTCAGTGTTTGATTTTGCAATGATTTCACTGTTTGGATGTGTTTTTCTATTTGTGTCTGTTTTTGTGCACATTCAGCAAGTATACGGCTGTTTTCTGATTTTTTTCAATTTTCTACGGTCCCATAACATAAACCTCACAAATAAAGTTAAAATCTTATAAGATATACTTCTGTACCCTCAGTGTTTGATTTTGCAATGATTTCACTGTTTGGATGTGTTTTTCTATTTGTGTCTGTTTTTGTGCACATTAAGCAAGTATACGGCTGTTTTCTGATTTTTTTCAATTTTCTACTGTCCCATAACATAAACCTCACAAATAAAGTTAAAATCTTATAAGATATAGTTATATGCTTTCAGTGTTTGATTTTGCAATGATTTCACTGTTTGGATGTGTTTTTCTATTTGTGTCTGTTTTTGTGCACATTAAGCAAGTATACGGCTGTTTTCTGATTTTTTTCAATTTTCTACTGTCCCATAACATAAACCTCACAAATAAAGTTAACATCTTATAAGATATACTTCTGTACCCTCAGTGTTTGATTTTGCAATGATTTCACTGTTTGGATGTGTTTTTCTATTTGTGTCTGTTTTTGTGCACATTCAGCAAGTATACGGCTGTTTTCTGATTTTTTTCAATTTTCTACTGTCCCATAACATAAACCTCACAAATAAGGTTAAAATCTTATAAGATATAGTTATTTACCCTCAGTGTTTGATTTTGCAATGATTTCACTGTTTGGATGTGTTTTTCTATTTGTGTCTGTTTTTGTGCACATTCAGCAAGTATACGGCTGTTTTCTGATTTTTTTCAATTTTCTACGGTCCCATAACATAAACCTCACAAATAAAGTTAAAATCTTACAAGATATAGTTATTTACCCTCAGTGTTTGATTTTGCAATGATTTCACTGTTTGGATGTGTTTTTCTATTTGTGTCTGTTTTTGTGCACATTCAGCAAGTATACGGCTGTTTTCTGATTTTTTTCAATTTTCTACGGTCCCATAACATAAACCTCACAAATAAAGTTAAAATCTTATAAGATATACTTCTGTACCCTCAGTGTTTGATTTTGCAATGATTTCACTGTTTGGATGTGTTTTTCTATTTGTGTCTGTTTTTGTGCACATTCAGCAAGTATACGGCTGTTTTCTGATTTTTTTCAATTTTCTACTGTCCCATAACATAAACCTCACAAATAAAGTTAAAATCTTATAAGATATAGTTATATGCTTTCAGTGTTTGATTTTGCAATGATTTCACTGTTTGGATGTGTTTTTCTATTTGTGTCTGTTTTTGTGCACATTAAGCAAGTATACGGCTGTTTTCTGATTTTTTTCAATTTTCTACTGTCCCATAACATAAACCTCACAAATAAAGTTAACATCTTATAAGATATACTTCTGTACCCTCAGTGTTTGATTTTGCAATGATTTCACTGTTTGGATGTGTTTTTCTATTTGTGTCTGTTTTTGTGCACATTCAGCAAGTATACGGCTGTTTTCTGATTTTTTTCAATTTTCTACTGTCCCATAACATAAACCTCACAAATAAAGTTAAAATCTTATAAGATATAGTTATATGCTTTCAGTGTTTGATTTTGCAATGATTTCACTGTTTGGATGTGTTTTTCTATTTGTGTCTGTTTTTGTGCACATTAAGCAAGTATACGGCTGTTTTCTGATTTTTTTCAATTTTCTACTGTCCCATAACATAAACCTCACAAATAAAGTTAAAATCTTATAAGATATAGTTATATGCTTTCAGTGTTTGATTTTGCAATGATTTCACTGTTTGGATGTGTTTTTCTATTTGTGTCTGTTTTTGTGCACATTAAGCAAGTATACGGCTGTTTTCTGATTTTTTTCAATTTTCTACTGTCCCATAACATAAACCTCACAAATAAAGTTAAAATCTTATAAGATATAGTTATATGCTTTCAGTGTTTGATTTTGCAATGATTTCACTGTTTGGATGTGTTTTTCTATTTGTGTCTGTTTTTGTGCACATTAAGCAAGTATACGGCTGTTTTCTGATTTTTTTCAATTTTCTACTGTCCCATAACATAAACCTCACAAATAAAGTTAAAATCTTATAAGATATAGTTATATGCTTTCAGTGTTTGATTTTGCAATGATTTCACTGTTTGGATGTGTTTTTCTATTTGTGTCTGTTTTTGTGCACATTAAGCAAGTATACGGCTGTTTTCTGATTTTTTTCAATTTTCTACTGTCCCATAACATAAACCTCACAAATAAAGTTAAAATCTTATAAGATATAGTTATATGCTTTCAGTGTTTGATTTTGCAATGATTTCACTGTTTGGATGTGTTTTTCTATTTGTGTCTGTTTTTGTGCACATTCAGCAAGTATACGGCTGTTTTCTGATTTTTTTCAATTTTCTACGGTCCCATAACATAAACCTCACAAATAAAGTTAAAATCTTATAAGATATACTTCTGTACCCTCAGTGTTTGATTTTGCAATGATTTCACTGTTTGGATGTGTTTTTCTATTTGTGTCTGTTTTTGTGCACATTCAGCAAGTATACGGCTGTTTTCTGATTTTTTTCAATTTTCTACTGTCCCATAACATAAACCTCACAAATAAAGTTAAAATCTTATAAGATATAGTTATATGCTTTCAGTGTTTGATTTTGCAATGATTTCACTGTTTGGATGTGTTTTTCTATTTGTGCCTGTTTTTGTGCACATTCAGCAAGTATACGGCTGTTTTCTGATTTTTTTCAATTTTCTACTGTCCCATAACATAAACCTCACAAATAAAGTTAAAATCTTATAAGATATAGTTATATGCTTTCAGTGTTTGATTTTGCAATGATTTCACTGTTTGGATGTGTTTTTCTATTTGTGTCTGTTTTTGTGCACATTCAGCAAGTATACGGCTGTTTTCTGATTTTTTTCAATTTTCTACTGTCCCATAACATAAACCTCACAAATAAAGTTAACATCTTATAAGATATACTTCTGTACCCTCTGTGTTTGATTTTGCAATGATTTCACTGTTTGGATGTGTTTTTCTATTTGTGTCTTTTTTTGTGCACATTAAGCAAGTATACGGCTGTTTTCTGATTTTTTTCAATTTTCTACTGTCCCATAACATAAACCTCACAAATAAAGTTAAAATCTTATAAGATATAGTTATATGCTTTCAGTGTTTGATTTTGCAATGATTTCACTGTTTGGATGTGTTTTTCTATTTGTGTCTGTTTTTCTGCACATTAAGCAAGTATACGGCTGTTTTCTGATTTTTTTCAATTTTCTACTGTCCCATAACATAAACCTCACAAATAAAGTTAAAATCTTATAAGATATAGTTATATGCTTTCAGTGTTTGATTTTGCAATGATTTCACTGTTTGGATGTGTTTTTCTATTTGTGTCTGTTTTTGTGCACATTAAGCAAGTATACGGCTGTTTTCTGATTTTTTTCAATTTTCTACTGTCCCATAACATAAACCTCACAAATAAAGTTAAAATCTTATAAGATATAGTTATATGCTTTCAGTGTTTGATTTTGCAATGATTTCACTGTTTGGATGTGTTTTTCTATTTGTGTCTGTTTTTGTGCACATTAAGCAAGTAAACGGCTGTTTTCTGATTTTTTTCAATTTTCTACTGTCCCATAACATAAACCTCACAAATAAAGTTAAAATCTTATAAGATATAGTTATTTACCCTCAGTGTTTGATTTTGCAATGATTTCACTGTTTGGATGTGTTTTTCTATTTGTGTCTGTTTTTGTGCACATTCAGCAAGTATACGGCTGTTTTCTGATTTTTTTCAATTTTCTACTGTCCCATAACATAAACCTCACAAATAAAGTTAAAATCTTATAAGATATAGTTATATGCTTTCAGTGTTTGATTTTGCAATGATTTCACTGTTTGGATGTGTTTTTCTATTTGTGTCTGTTTTTGTGCACATTAAGCAAGTATACAGCTGTTTTCTGATTTTTTTCAATTTTCTACTGTCCCATAACATAAACCTCACAAATAAAGTTAAAATCTTATAAGATATAGTTATATGCTTTCAGTGTTTGATTTTTCAATGATTTCACTGTTTGGATGTGTTTTTCTATTTGTGTCTGTTTTTGTGCACATTCAGCAAGTATACGGCTGTTTTCTGATTTTTTTCAATTTTCTACTGTCCCATAACATAAACCTCAAAAATAAAGTTAACATCTTATAAGATATACTTCTGTACCCTCAGTGTTTGATTTTGCAATGATTTCACAGTTTGGATGTGTTTTTCTATTTGTGTCTCTTTTTGTGCACATTCAGCAAGTATACGGCTGTTTTCTGATTTTTTTCAATTTTCTACTGTCCCATAACATAAACCTCACAAATAAAGTTAACATCTTATAAGATATACTTCTGTACCCTCAGTGTTTGATTTTGCAATGATTTCACAGTTTGGATGTGTTTTTCTATTTGTGTCTCTTTTTGTGCACATTCAGCAAGTATACGGCTGTTTTCTGATTTTTTTCAATTTTCTACTGTCCCATAACATAAACCTCACAAATAAAGTTAAAATCTTATAAGATATAGTTATTTACCCTCAGTGTTTGATTTTGCAATGATTTCACTGTTTGGATGTGTTTTTCTATTTGTGTCTGTTTTTGTGCACGTTCAGCAAGTATACGGCTGTTTTCTGATTTTTTTCAATTTTCTACTGTCCCATAACATAAACCTCACAAATAAAGTTAAAATCTTATAAGATATACTTCTGTACCCTCAGTGTTTGATTTTGCAATGATTTCACTGTTTGGATGTGTTTTTCTATTTGTGTCTGTTTTTGTGCACATTCAGCAAGTATACGGCTGTTTTCTGATTTTTTTCAATTTTCTACTGTCCAATAACATAAACCTCACAAATAAAGTTAAAATCTTCTAAGATATAGTTATTTACCCTCAGTGTTTGATTTTGCAATGATTTCACTATTTGGATGTGTTTTTCTATGTGTGTCTGTTTTTGTGCACATTCAGCAAGTATACGGCTGTTTTCTGATTTTTCTCAATTTTCTACTGTCCCATAACATAAACCTCACAAATAAAGTTAACATCTTATAAGATATACTTCTGTACCCTCAGTGTTTGATTTTGCAATGATTTCACTGTTTGGATGTGTTTTTCTATTTGTGTCTGTTTTTGTGCACATTCAGCAAGTATACGGCTGTTTTCTGATTTTTTTCAATTTTCTACTGTCCCATAACATAAACCTCACAAATAAAGTTAAAATCTTATAAGATATAGTTATATGCTTTCAGTGTTTGATTTTGCAATGATTTCACTGTTTGGATGTGTTTTTCTATTTGTGTCTGTTTTTGTGCACATTAAGCAAGTATACGGCTGTTTTCTGATTTTTTTCAATTTTCTACTGTCCCATAACATAAACCTCACAAATAAAGTTAAAATCTTATAAGATATAGTTATATGCTTTCAGTGTTTGATTTTTCAATGATTTCACTGTTTGGATGTGTTTTTCTATTTGTGTCTGTTTTTGTGCACATTCAGCAAGTATACGGCTGTTTTCTGATTTTTTTCAATTTTCTACTGTCCCATAACATAAACCTCAAAAATAAAGTTAACATCTTATAAGATATACTTCTGTACCCTCAGTGTTTGATTTTGCAATGATTTCACAGTTTGGATGTGTTTTTCTATTTGTGTCTCTTTTTGTGCACATTCAGCAAGTATACGGCTGTTTTCTGATTTTTTTCAATTTTCTACTGTCCCATAACATAAACCTCACAAATAAAGTTAACATCTTATAAGATATACTTCTGTACCCTCAGTGTTTGATTTTGCAATGATTTCACAGTTTGGATGTGTTTTTCTATTTGTGTCTCTTTTTGTGCACATTCAGCAAGTATACGGCTGTTTTCTGATTTTTTTCAATTTTCTACTGTCCCATAACATAAACCTCACAAATAAAGTTAAAATCTTATAAGATATAGTTATTTACCCTCAGTGTTTGATTTTGCAATGATTTCACTGTTTGGATGTGTTTTTCTATTTGTGTCTGTTTTTGTGCACGTTCAGCAAGTATACGGCTGTTTTCTGATTTTTTTCAATTTTCTACTGTCCCATAACATAAACCTCACAAATAAAGTTAAAATCTTATAAGATATACTTCTGTACCCTCAGTGTTTGATTTTGCAATGATTTCACTGTTTGGATGTGTTTTTCTATTTGTGTCTGTTTTTGTGCACATTCAGCAAGTATACGGCTGTTTTCTGATTTTTTTCAATTTTCTACTGTCCAATAACATAAACCTCACAAATAAAGTTAAAATCTTCTAAGATATAGTTATTTACCCTCAGTGTTTGATTTTGCAATGATTTCACTATTTGGATGTGTTTTTCTATGTGTGTCTGTTTTTGTGCACATTCAGTAAGTATACGGCTGTTTTCTGATTTTTCTCAATTTTCTACTGTCCCATAACATAAACCTCACAAATAAAGTTAACATCTTATAAGATATACTTCTGTACCCTCAGTGTTTGATTTTGCAATGATTTCACTGTTTGGATGTGTTTTTCTATTTGTGTCTGTTTTTGTGCACATTCAGCAAGTATACGGCTGTTTTCTGATTTTTTTCAATTTTCTACGGTCCCATAACATAAACCTCACAAATAAAGTTAAAATCTTATAAGATATACTTCTGTACCCTCAGTGTTTGATTTTGCAATGATTTCACTGTTTGGATGTGTTTTTCTATTTGTGTCTGTTTTTGTGCACGTTCAGCAAGTATACGGCTGTTTTCTGATTTTTTTCAATTTTCTACTGTCCCATAACATAAACCTCACAAATAAAGTTAAAATCTTATAAGATATACTTCTGTACCCTCAGTGTTTGATTTTGCAATGATTTCACTGTTTGGATGTGTTTTTCTATTTGTGTCTGTTTTTGTGCACATTAAGCAAGTATACGGCTGTTTTCTGATTTTTTTCAATTTTCTACTGTCCCATAACATAAACCTCACAAATAAAGTTAAAATCTTATAAGATATAGTTATATGCTTTCAGTGTTTGATTTTGCAATGATTTCACTGTTTGGATGTGTTTTTCTATTTGTGTCTGTTTTTGTGCACATTAAGCAAGTATACGGCTGTTTTCTGATTTTTTTCAATTTTCTACTGTCCCATAACATAAACCTCACAAATAAAGTTAACATCTTATAAGATATACTTCTGTACCCTCAGTGTTTGATTTTGCAATGATTTCACTGTTTGGATGTGTTTTTCTATTTGTGTCTGTTTTTGTGCACATTCAGCAAGTATACGGCTGTTTTCTGATTTTTTTCAATTTTCTACTGTCCCATAACATAAACCTCACAAATAAGGTTAAAATCTTATAAGATATAGTTATTTACCCTCAGTGTTTGATTTTGCAATGATTTCACTGTTTGGATGTGTTTTTCTATTTGTGTCTGTTTTTGTGCACATTCAGCAAGTATACGGCTGTTTTCTGATTTTTTTCAATTTTCTACGGTCCCATAACATAAACCTCACAAATAAAGTTAAAATCTTATAAGATATACTTCTGTACCCTCAGTGTTTGATTTTGCAATGATTTCACTGTTTGGATGTGTTTTTCTATTTGTGTCTGTTTTTGTGCACATTCAGCAAGTATACGGCTGTTTTCTGATTTTTTTCAATTTTCTACTGTCCCATAACATAAACCTCACAAATAAAGTTAAAATCTTATAAGATATACTTCTGTACCCTCAGTGTTTGATTTTGCAATGATTTCACAGTTTGGATGTGTTTTTCTATTTGTGTCTCTTTTTGTGCACATTCAGCAAGTATACGGCTGTTTTCTGATTTTTTTCAATTTTCTACTGTCCCATAACATAAACCTCACAAATAAAGTTAAAATCTTATAAGATATAGTTATTTACCCTCAGTGTTTGATTTTGCAATGATTTCACTGTTTGGATGTGTTTTTCTATTTGTGTCTGTTTTTGTGCACATTCAGCAAATATACGGCTGTTTTCTGATTTTTTTCAATTTTCTACTGTCCCATAACATAAACCTCACAAATAAAGTTAACATCTTATAAGATATACTTCTGTACCCTCTGTGTTTGATTTTGCAATGATTTCACTGTTTTGATGTGTTTTTCTATTTGTGTCTTTTTTTGTGCACATTAAGCAAGTATACGGCTGTTTTCTGATTTTTTTCAATTTTCTACTGTCCCATAACATAAACCTCACAAATAAAGTTAAAATCTTATAAGATATACTTCTGTACCCTCAGTGTTTGATTTTGCAATGATTTCACTGTTTGGATGTGTTTTTCTATTTGTGTCTGTTTTTGTGCACATTCAGCAAGTATACGGCTGTTTTCTGATTTTTTTCAATTTTCTACGGTCCCATAACATAAACCTCACAAATAAAGTTAAAATCTTATAAGATATACTTCTGTACCCTCAGTGTTTGATTTTGCAATGATTTCACTGTTTGGATGTGTTTTTCTATTTGTGTCTGTTTTTGTGCACGTTCAGCAAGTATACGGCTGTTTTCTGATTTTTTTCAATTTTCTACTGTCCCATAACATAAACCTCACAAATAAAGTTAAAATCTTATAAGATATAGTTATTTACCCTCAGTGTTTGATTTTGCAATGATTTCACTGTTTGGATGTGTTTTTCTATTTGTGTCTGTTTTTGTGCACGTTCAGCAAGTATACGGCTGTTTTCTGATTTTTTTCAATTTTCTACTGTCCCATAACATAAACCTCACAAATAAAGTTAAAATCTTATAAGATATAGTTATTTACCCTCAGTGTTTGATTTTGCAATGATTTCACTGTTTGGATGTGTTTTTCTATTTGTTTCTGTTTTTGTGCACATTCAGCAAGGATACGGCTGTTTTCTGATTTTTTTCATTTTTCTACTGTCCCATAACGAAAACCTCACAAATAAAGTTAACATCTTATAAGGTATACTTCTGTACCCTCAGTGTTTGATTTTGCAATGATTTCATTGTTGGATGTGGTTTTCTATGTGTGTCCGTTTTTGTGCGCATTCAGCAAGGATACGGCTGTTTTCGGATTTTTTTCATTTTTCTACTGTCCCATAACATAAACCTCACAAATAAAGTTAAAATCTTATAAGATATAGTTATATACCCTCTCTGAAGTCCTGTCCTCTCTAACACGCTGCCGTTGTTTACTCCGGAGAACAGGTAATAGTGCTAATGCCGGCCGGCGTAGTGGCCAGACCAGCTGATTTACCACCTGAACTCTGGAGAAAACACATCGGGGATGCATAGGAGGGAAGCAACGTCGGGAGAGGAAGGTGGCGACGGGACGGGTTTATGGAGAGCCCCGCAGAGTACCGTGAGTTCATCTGTGTTTCACTGAGACATTATGTACGGTCCCTGTCCATGTGCTCCACACCGACCGGACGGACCGGTATTGTACCCGGTATTGTTGTGATTCCTCGTTGATGGGACAGGTGTTGTGAATGAACCGGTGCCCAGCTTGAAAGAGCTCCTGTGTGTCACCGAATGTGTGCATTGCTGACTGAAATACATCTTCTGCCTCCATTTATTTGTTCACTACAGTGTGTTGGATTCATGTTAATGTGTATTTAAAGACATTTCAACTTGTGGAAAAAAAGTGTGGGTGGAATATAAAAAAATCTCTCATCAAACAAAACTTTCGCGACCCCCCTGCAGTACCTCCATGGACCCCCAAGGGGTCGTGGACCCTCCGTTGAAGACCTCTGTTATAAGATGTTAACTTCATTTGTGAGGTTTATATTATGGGACAGTAGAAAAAAGAAAAAATCAGGAAATAGCATCCAAACAGTGAGATCATTGCAAAATCAAACACACAGAAGTATATCTTCACCCTAAAAAAAGCTGGGAATGTTTAACCCATTGTGGGCTATTTGATATGGGTTATGTTTGTGCAACTCATGTGGTGGGTCAAAATCCATCAACCCAACATACATCGGTTAACTCAGCACCTGGGTTGTTTTTGCTTCGACTGCATCACGTGGACAGAAGGTTCACACACCAACCACACTCACGCGAATCAGAACCTGACTCAGCATCGTCGTCGTTGTGAAGCAAATAATAAAAGGTTTGTACACACTACATGTCACACACACGTATATATATATACTATAAGTAAGTTCGGTAGCTCTCGCCCGCTCTCCCTCACAGTGCTGCAAGTATTGATGAGGGTAAGTTGTGCTGTAGCAATGCTGCTTCACATTTGCACTGTTTTAGGTTGTCATTGTACAGTTAAACGGTTAAAGTCTTAATGTATGCTGTTCTCTGACATGTATACTAGCTAACCATGCTATTTGTGTGTCATTTATACCTCTAATTTAAGTTGTATAGGCAGTTTTAATCTGGCGGTTTTGGCGTGAGTTAGCTTAATTGCCCCACTCGGTGCTAAGTGACGAGATTTATTGTAGCTACCTGTACATCTACAGGTATGCATTTCTCTGTCATTGTACAGTTTACGGTCAAATCTTTAATGTATGCTGTTCTCTGACTAGCTAACCATGCTATTCGTGCGTCATTTATACCGCTAATTTAAGTTTTTTAGGCAGTATTAATGTGGCGTTTTTTGCGCTATATGTGTGTGTGTGTGTATATGTATGTATATATATATATATATACAGTATATATACACATATATACATATATATACACTTTTTGTGCCGACGCGAGTGGCAGCCTTTCTAGCAGCTCCGGGTGTTTCACTTTTAAACTTCCTTATTCTACCTTGAAGGCAATTTTCTTGGTTTCTACTGAAACTATTATTAGTATATCCCATGGATACGGATTATTTTACGCCGAGACTCGTGTATTCGAGCAACTTTTTGCACGCTCTGAGAGCAAAGTCCCGCATCGGTGTGACTCCGTGTTTACCTGTGGACGTGAGGAAGCCGTACCGAGGCTGCAGAGCCGGTGCTAGGCTAAAAGCTATGCGGCTAGCTAAGAAGTGGAGATTCAAGCCTCCGGTACCTTCTATGATCATGGGGAATGTGAACTCACTACCAAATAAGATCGACGAACTGGCTGCACTGACAAAGAACCTCAAGATCTACAGGGAGTGCAGTTTACTGTGCCTAACTGAAACGTGGCTAACGGACAGCATCCCAGACGCTAACGTGGAGCTACCGGAGTTCAGCACAGTCAGATTGGACAGGGACACAAGAGCCTGTGGAAAGCGCAAACGAGGGGGACTCGCGCTGTATGTAAACAAACACTGGTGCAATTCTGGACATGTGAGGATTAAAATCTCCACCTGCTGCAGGGACGTTGAACTCCTGGCGGTAAGTTTAAGACCATATTACCTGCCCAGAGAGTTTAGCCACGCCATTGTTGTCATTGTTTACATTCCTCCACGGGCTGACGCGGAGGCTGCGTGTGACGTCATCCACAGCGCTGTGGCTAAACTACAAACACAGGCTCTTGTGTTAATCTCTGGGGACTTTAATCATGTTACTCTGGAAAAAACACTGACTGCTTTCCACCAGTACGTGGACTGTAACACCAGGACTTTAGATCTGATGTATGCAAACGTGAAGGATGCATACACAGCCACCCCCCTGCCTGCACTGGGGAAAGCTGATCACAATCTGGTCCTGTTAAAACCTCACTATATCCAAAGAGTGAGGAGGCTGCCTACAGTCACGCGCTCATTCAGGAAGTGGTCTCCTGAGGCTGAACTGGCCCTACAGGACTGCTTTGAGACCACAGACTGGGATGCTTTGCATGGATCCCACAATGAGAACATTGAGGCGGTGGTTGACTGCACAACTGAGTATATCAACTTCTGTATGGACGTTGTTGTTCCAGTAAGAACTGTACGCTGCTTTGCCAACAACAAGCCCTGGATTACAAGCAACATCAAGGATCTTCTGAACCAGAAAAAGATGGCCTTCAAGGATGGTGACACCCAGAAGCTCAAGCGGATACAGAAGGAACTCAGAGTCCAGCTCAGAGAGGCTAAGGAGCAGTACAGGAGGAAGATAGAACAAAACTGGGGTGTGGGAACTGGGTCACCCCCTTCAGCACATCTTCAACCTGAGCCTGGGACTGGGGAAGGTTCCCCAGCAGTGGAAGACATCGTGCATCATCCCAGTCCCAAAGAAACCCCATCCTGGAGAGATGAACGACTTCAGAGACCTGCCACGCCCTTGACCCCCTACAGTTTGCTTACCGGGAAAAGGTGGGAGCGGAAGATGCCATCATCTTTCTGCTACACCGATCTCTCTCTCACCTGGACAGAGGCAGCGGTGCTGTGAGAATTACATTTTTGGATTTCTCCAGCGCCTTCAACACCATCCAGCCTCTGCTCCTGAGGGATAAGCTGTCTGGGATGGGTGTGGGTTGACACCTAGTTGCCTGGATAAGTGACTACCTGACCGGCTGACCCCAGTATGTGAGACTGGGGGAATGCAGGTCTGACACGGTGGTCAGCAACACGGGAGCGCCGCAGGGGACTGTGCTCTCTCCTGTCTCCTTTCAGCACAACTCAGAGCTCTGCTATGTGCAGAGATTTGCGGACGACACAGCCATTGTTGGCTGTATCAGGAGCGGAAAGGAGGATGAGTGCAGGGAGCTCATCCAGGACTTTGTCAAATGGTGTGACAACAATCATCTGCTACTAAACACCGCCAAGACCAGGGAGATGGTTGTGGATTTCCGGAGATCCAGGGTGCACCCAGAACCAGTTCTCATCAAGGGGGACTGTGTGGAGGTGGTGCACACCTACAAATACCTGGGAGTACAGCTGGATGACAGGCTGGACTGGACCACCAACACAGATGCTCTGTGCAGGAAAGGACAGAGTCGTTTGTACTTCCTTAGAAGGCTGGCATCCTTCAACGTCTGCAGGAAGCTGCTACAGACCTTCTACCAGTCTGTGGTAGCGAGTGCCCTCCTGTACTCAGTGGTGTGCTGGGGGGGCAGCCTAAAGAAGAAGGACGCTTCACGCCTGGACAAACTAATAAGGAAGGCAGACTCTGTTGTAGGCACAGAACTGGACAGTCTGACATCCATAGCTGAGCGACGCACACTCAACAGGCTCCTGTCCATCATAGACAATCCACACCATCCACTACACAGCACCATACACAGACAGAGGAGCAGCTTCAGTGACAGACTGCTGTCAATGTCCTGCTCCACAGAAAGACTGAGGAGATCATTCCTCCCCCATGCCATCAGACTCTTCAACCTGCATCATACATGACACATACACGCAAGCACACATGTACATGTTCATCTCATTCTTTTTAACATCTTTATATGTTTTATATGTTTTTTCTTTTTTCCTTTTTATACATATGTTTCAGTTTATATTTAGACTGTACATAGACTTGCATGCCTCTTATGTTTCTATCTTGTAACATATTCTGGAGCTGCTGAACTATGAATTTCTCTGTGAGATGAATAAAGTATCTATCTATCTATCTATCTATCTATCTATCTATCTATCTATCTATCTATCTATCTATATATAAACGTATACACATACATAGGGAGAGAGGGAGGATTGGTTCACTGTTCACCACAAACAAGCTTGTTGTCTTAGCATTGGATTACATTCTGCTTCTCGTCTGCATTGCTTTTGGCATGGTGATATCTGAATAGTTAATAGAGATTTTATTTTTGCGTTTGTTTGAGATCAATGGACAGCTTTGTCATCAATACTTGGACATAGTGGCAACTGACAGACCTTATAGAAAGATTTCAAGGTAACATTTTTTTCCCATCCACAGCATATGTGGGAAATAACTGGTTTTCTTCTTGTTTCCTGTAATGTTCTAAGACAACAATTAACAGTCAAGCTGTGAATGAATGCTGGGGTGATTATATTATAGGGAAAGGTCACCAGGAAAGGTCAACGTAAGGGTTGCACATAATGGCATCTGTTAGGGTAAACTTTACTTTTATGTTTGTGTATAAGTGGTGAAGCTTTTTGGAGGAAGGGGAGAGACCATTTTAGACCGTCCTTGGTGACAGTGTCTCTCCTCCATGCAAAAATCCATGCATGCAGTAAAGATATGATTTACTCAACACTGATGACTCAAGAATTTCTTTCACATTTTGGCGACGAGGATGGGATGGACGCTCCAATGCTCGGGGCCTGGGTTCTGACTGAAGGTTATTATTGGTAAGGAAAAATTCCGCTCCACAAAGGAGGACAGGAATCTGCCTGACGTCAGAAACGGGTGCTGACCAGCGGACGCTCCATCTATTTAAAAAGTGAGTACGGTGTTTTTTAAAATCATTTCCAGGCAGACAGTTGTAATTCCTTTGTGGTAGGCTGTCAAGATATTCTATAATTCCTATGTGGTTGAATATCGAGGTCCGGTGTAATTCCTTTGTGGTAACCGAGGCCATGTCCATATAATTCCTGTGTGGTTTGGAGACCGTCTTCATATAATTCCTGTGTGGTTTTGAAAACTAGACACCTAGGTAGATAGTTGTAATTCCTGTGTGGTAGGCTATCAAGATATTCTATAATTCCTGTGTGGTTGAATATCGAGGTCTGGTGTAATTCCTTTGTGGTAACCAAGACCGTCTCCATATAATTCCTGTGTGGTTGAATATCAAGGTCTGGTGTAATTCCTTTGTGGTAACCAAGACCGTCTCCATATAATTCCTGTGTGGTTTGGAGACTAGCTTCTTTTAATTCCTGTGTGGTATTGAAGCTCTGAAGAAAAAATTTAAAGGAAAAAAATCAATAAAAATTCAGCTAATATGTAGCCGCGCTGTTTCAGACCAAAATCACACCCCCAGAACATGGACTGTGTTGTGATTGGCCAGCCAACGAGAGCTTTCCCACTGTCCTGTGATTGGCCAGGTACCTGGAAGTGACGTAATTGGTGGGCCAGCTCTCAGATACACAGCTCCCCCTCTGGCACGGTGGATGCTCTGCATCTCAGCAGCTACAACGAGAATAGTTCTTCTTCTTCTGCGGTTGAATGTACGCAACCAGATGTTCCCGGACTAGTGCTGCACCAGGAGGCGCTATGGTGGTGAGAGGAGTGGTGAGGATTTCTGATGACGACATCAAATTACGGAAGTGCCGATCCGCTTCGCAGAGCCCAGGAAAAAAACACTATTTTCTCAGCAGTGGCTGAACTATTTGTTCTGAAACTTTAGGGTTTCATAAATGAGGTAATGACGCAGATACACACACAAACGCAGCGTTAATTGGAGCTTCTGGTCTATGTGGCCTTTAATGTATGTGTTGACATAAGCTCAGTCTTTAGAGCTTGTGTTGAAGAAGAAAAGCTATTTTTGACATGGGGTCATTGCAGGCTGTGAAGTTTGTTTGAGTTTTTTATTTTTTAGTTGAAGTTATTATAGCATGTGCGTTAGGCTATAACTAATAAGATAATAGGATTAAGAAATAGTGAACAAACTGGTTCTAAGAGCTGACTCCTTGTGGTGAATGAGAACTCAGGTGACTGAGAGCTGTGTTGGTGGGGGGAGACTCATACACAGTGACAGAGAAAAGGGGAGTTTCAGATACAAGAGTAAGTTTGATAGGAAAAACTAGAAATGAGCGAGAACCAAAAGAATAGATTGGAGGTTTGATTAAAATGTTCAGAAATAACAACAATAATAAAATAAAAACAGTACTAATAAATGAACATATTAATTAAATAAAAAAATATTGACTGATTGAGTCAACAGTCTTAAAAAATGCAGATGTAAGAAATATAGGCACGTTTTGAAAGAGATAGGTGAATTTAGGAAGTATAGTCATTTTGAAAATATTAATCCGTCCAATCAGCGATAAAGGTAAAAGCCTCCAATTGTTTACTTTTCTTTTCAGTTTGTCAATCAGGTTTAAATAATTATGTTTTAACAAGGACTTGGAGTCCCTAGTCACATTAATACCAAGATAAGTGAAATAATCAGTACATATTTTAAAGGGCAGGTTTTTCAGAAAGTCTGCTCCAAGATCATCTGTCAGAGGCATAAACACACTCTTGTCGTAATTGATGGCGAATCCAGAAAGATTACCAAACTGTTTAATGAGATCCAGAAGGGGTGTCAGCAAGCTCACAATGTTTGATAGAGTCAAAACCACGTCATCGGCATAAAGGCCTATCTTTGAAATTATATTTCCACAATCTATTCCACTTATTTGGGAACTTGATCTAATAGCTATGGCCAGGGGCTCTAACGCCAAGGCAAACAGCATAGGAGAGAGGCAACAGCCTTGTCTTGTCCCTCGATATAAATTGAAAGGAGCTGACTTATCATAGTTGGTCAAAATGGAAGATTTGGGTTGTGAATAAAGTAGCTTTAGTATTGCAATAAATTTTTCTCCAAATCCCAATTTTTTGAGAGCCCCAAACATAAACTTCCACTCAGTTTGATCGAAGGCCTGTTGTGCATCTAATGATATTACAGCAGACTGCTGAATTCCTCCTCAATGTCATCAACTGTAGCATTTGATTTGAATTCATATAATTGAGAGTAAAAGTCTAGAAAGCGATCATTAATCAACTTTGGATTAGTAATTAGTTCTCCCGTAGTTGAACAAATTTTATGTATCGCTCTATCAGCCTGAACTCCTTTCAATTGTCTGGCAAGAAGGGTATGCGCTTTCTCACTTAACTCAAAATGCTTTTGTTTTAATTTAAAAATATAGTTCTTAACCTGCTCTCCAGATAACTTGTTGTATTCATATTTTAGCTTTAACATTGTATTCAGGGTATCATCAGATTTTGTAATGAAATAATCACGCTTAAGCAATTCCAATTCCAATTCAGTTTCCAGGAAGCGTTTACGCCTAGCTCTCTTCTGGTTGGATTGATATGAAATAATATATCCACGAATTACAGCTTTAAATGTTTCCCATAAAGTTGAGTCTGAGACCATACCATTGTCATTAGTAAGGATAAAATCAGAAATCCTGCTTGATATGTATGCAATAAAAGATTTGTCTGTATTTAATGAGGGGTTAAATTTCCAATTATAAGTTCGAGCTGGTAGTTTAAAATTAATATTCATTGTTAGAAGGGCATGGTCCAATATAATAATATAATGATACATAGAACTGGATATGTGAGCAGTTAATTTGGAATCAACAAGGAAATAATCGATTCTAGTAAAGCTACCGTTGACAGGTGAAAAAAAAGAGTAGCGTCTTGCCGAAGGATGCTGCAATCTCCAAATATCTACCAAGTCTAATTGTTTGATTAAGTTGTTAAGCACGGGAATAGATTTTAAAGCAGAGGGCGTTTTTGATGACGACCTGAGTTAAGATAACAATTGAAGTCCGCCCCAATTATTATATTGCAATTGGTATAATTGGCAACAAGATTGAACATTTTTTGGAAAACGTCTGGGCAATCGAAGTTTGGGGCATAAATATTAAGAAGTGCTAATGGAAACGAATTAATAGAGCCTACTACGAGAACAAATCTCCCACCTGGATCCGCCGTCATGGATGTAAACACAAATGGAACAGTTTTGCGAATGAGGATGGCAACCCCTCTAGCCTTAGAAGAGAAAGTAGATTGATAAACATTCGATATCCACTGTGATCTTAATCGTCTCTGATCAGAAGGACAAACATGGGTCTCCTGCAAAAAAACAATGTCAGAAGAAATGGATTTTAGTTGTCAGAAGACCTTCCCCCTTTTGATAGCTTTACCCATACCTCTGCAATTCCTGGACGTGAAGGTGATGGAACTCAAATCTGACCTAGAAGTGCTATCAGCCTGCAGCCTGCATTTGTAAAGAATACAAATGGAATCTGACATGGAATAAGCTGTTGTCTGGCAAGACAAGACAAGGAAAATACAAAAAGATAGAAAGACATACACATAATTCCCCACTAGTGCCACTTACCAACCGATAAGCGGTAAAACCCAAAAACCTCTGGAAGGCTGCTGGGCAATAGAACCCTAACAGAAGAAAAAAGAATTCTCCTCCTCAACCCCCGTGATCTCCACAAATTATATAGTAGATATGCATAACGCACCAATTAGAAAAAAGTGATTATTTAAGTGCGAGATAATAACAACGAAAAGAGTAAAGGTGTAAATAAATAAATAAAAATATTAATAATTATGTGAAAATACTTATATAAACAGAATGTATGAAGGGTATACGACTAACCTGCCATCATAATACACAACTGTAGAACATAAATAAAGGCATTGCACCAACATGGAAAAAATATGTAAACATGACAGTGAACAATTTCAAAAATATTAATCAGTAAACATAAACTTGGACCATACTGACAGCTGTGCCAGACAATGTGACATATGTTAAAAGATTACGTTTTAGCAGGCAGCGAACTAGCAAACCGTCCAGCATCAGCCACCGAGTTGAATGTGCTGACAGAGCCGTTGTAGGTAACCTGCAGCTTTGAAGCGGAATGAGCACTCTGCCCCGACATCTCTCAGTTTCTTCTTCACGTCGTTTTAAGAGAGGCGCTGGGCGGAGACCTCGGGTGGATAATCGGGAAAGATGTGTACTCTCTTCTCCTGAAAACTCAGCGGTCCAAATTGTCGGCCGAGTCGAAAGATCTTCCCCAAATCAGCGTAGTTGTGAAGTTTCGCGATGATGACCCGTCTGATGGTTTAGAATGTGCGTTGGAGAGTCGATGTGCCCGGTCCACTTTTAGCGGCTTGGCGAAGTTTTCCTGGCTGAATATCTTCGGAATTAGCCCACTGACGAATTCGGAGGGGCGCCCCTTCTCTTCCCCCTGTGGGATACCAACGATGCGGATATTCTGCCGACGAGAGCGCCCCTCCAGATCGACCAGCTTAGATTTTAGCTTAGCATTGCTGGCCTGTAGCTCACCACAGGTGGCCTCTAGGGCCGTGATGCCTCCCGGTGATCTTTTTGCAGATTAGATAGGCATTCTTCAATGGAGTTGAGTCGCCCTTCCATAGATTTTTTCAAGTCATCCACGAGACCACAAACTTTAGAAAGTTCGGTGCCCTGCTTAGCAACAGCAGCCAATATGGCGTCGCTGCTAGCGTTGCCATGGCAAGTTGTTGACTTGTGACTTTGGCCTTCCTCCTTTTTTGGCATCTTGAGTTGAAATCAAGCTTATAACAACTCACACCTCAAAATGTTGCTAAAGCGCTGAGGTGCAGAGTTTCAGTTTAAAGATATGTGGTGAGAAAATGGAGCTCAAACAAACACGTCTTACTCTATCACTGCTCACGAGCACCCCCCCTAATTGTAGTTAATTTGACCCTGCATTTGGGTAGAGTATTTAACCCATCTTGCTGGGTCAAATAACTACTGATGGGCTGGTGCAATAGTGACCCAGCCCTTGGGTTAAAAAACAACCCAAATTGGGTTATTTTTAACCCATCATTTTTTAGTGTGTTATAAGATGTTCTTAAGATGACTTCATTTGTGAGGTTTATAATATGGGACAGTAGAAAAAAGGAAACAATCTGAAAATAGCCTTATCTCAGTGTAATGCGCACACAAAAAGACACCATTAGAAAAACACATCCAAACAATGAAATTATTGACTGTTGCAAAATTTTAAAAAAAAACAAAATCCTGCACACTCATTCTATTGGGAACAATAACATGATACAAACGACGCTGAAGGTGGCTCCATATTTGCCTCCGATTTTGCTTAAGTTTCGATTTCACCTTAAAAAATGTTTCACCTCTCTGGAAAAATGTATAATTGTGTCTCACACTAAATATACTGCTGCAAAAGTATCATTAATGTTACACTAGACAAATACTGTTTATGTATTTGGAATAGGAGGATAGGAATTGCGGATAGATAACATTTGTTTTGCAAAGATCCAGATTATTTTGCTTCAAATCAGAGTGCATTTTTTATACATAATTATTATATATTGTGCTTCAATTTATTTTCTCATGTTATGGGTTTTATTTAAAGCGACACAATTTTCAACCTTCACATAATGTCTCTAAGCAGGGATGGGAAGTATTTCTAATACATGTATTTAAAATACATATTTCAAATACAAAATAGCATGCTCTTTCATATTTTGTACCTATATATTTCCATTATGTGTATTTTTATTTAAAATACTGTAACATTCATCCTTTGAAAAAAAAGTGATGACATAAGAAGACGATTGCAAGATTCGTCATTGTGCTTGTGCCTACTTTAATTTGCCTGGACTTAAAGTTTCATTTTATTAATCCCCTTAGGGAAAGTATTCCTCTGCATTTTTGACCCATCCTAGAATTAGGAGCAGTTGGGGAGCATTGGGAGTTGGGTACCTTGCTCAGGGTACCCCAGCCCTTTTTGGCCAGGTGGGGATTTGAACCGGCGACCTTCCGGTTACGAGTCAATTTCCCTTTCCACTTGGCCACGGGCTGCCCCGATCTTGTTAAGATCACAATAAGTCTACATAATTATTGAATTGATTCAAGCGATTACCGTCAGAGGCAAGTTTCAAGGCGTTTACATCGGTGACAGTGTTAAAGTTGCCACATAAAATAATTTAGTATCCGACCAGAAGCAGTTCTTTTAAAAAGTTGTAAATGTTTTGTTCTCACATGAGAGGTGTATACATTTATAATTCATATTTTTTTCTCCTCGGTAAAAACAATCCAACATGAGCAATCTACCAGGAATTAAATTAGGAATTCATTCGTTTTATGAATAACAGTTACATCACCAGTTTTAAAAAAGATCCCCACACCATCAGCTTTACTTTCGCCAATAGAAATTACACTAAGACCTTTGTTCCACATGCTTTACTCTTTACTTGTGTTCAGTCTCAGTTCTTGACAACATAATATGTCAATGTCAGTTTTCAACAAGAATTTAATTTGTTTGGGCTCTAAAATAATTTAATTGGATGCCACGGGCATTCTAAGATGAAACTTTGGGGAAGGTCATAAATGTTTGGGGGAGAAGCTATGGTGTGGGTTTGTCGTCAAAACGCTTATTAATAATTTTATAAATTAAACTACAAGCTTTTCTTTTATTTTTCTTTACCTCTACAAAAGGTGTTTCATGTTCATCATCAGGCTCTGGAGCGGGGAATTCAGAAGTGGGTGAGAAAGAGCCAAAGTTGGTGCTGTAAGGGGGGCTCTCTGCTACAGCCTTCGGGTGCAGCAGGGTGCTACCGACTCGCTGACCCTGAACCTTATACCTATTCCAAGCCCTACCAGGAGAGGTCCCCCAAACCCCAATTTATGAGCTAGAATAAAATTATATCAAACTTTATTTGGGGTGGCAAAAGACCCAGAAAAAGATTGGAAACTCTCCAGCTGCCAAAAGAAGGAGGGATGGGACTTCCAAAATTAAAGAAATACTACCATGCGGCCCAATTGAAATATATTGTAGGTTGGTGCGAACCAGACACAGTGGAAAGAAATAGAAAAAGAGTTTGGAGAAAACCCAGTACAGAATATAATTGGGATGAAGAAACTCAAGCTGCAACTAACGATTATTTTCATAATCGATTAATCGATTAATCGTTTGGTCCATAAAATATCAGAAAACCCTAAAAAATGTTGATCGGTGTTTTGTCAAATCTGGAAATGATGATGTTCTCAAATGTCTTGTTTTGTCCACAAACCAAAATGATTTACTTTTAATGATTAATTTGTTATCCAGAGCAAAGAAATGAAGAAAATATTCATATTTAAGAAGCTTAAACAATCAGAAATCTTGTTTTAATCATGAAAAAAGCTTCAAACCGATTAATCGATTATCAAAATAGTTGTCGATAAATTTAGTAATCGATTAATAATCGATTCATCGATTAATCGTTTCAGCTCTAGAAACATACAAGAAGATTCAAAACCACGATGTTCACATACAAAATATGGTTCAGCATAATAAAAAAAATATAGACACTAATAGAAAGACACTAATTTATTGAAGTGGCATATGATATAATAAGAGCATATGATAGCAATTTTACACCGACTAGGTACGATAAAGGATTTAGACAGTGGACAACCAAGGGAATTGTGATTCCTGGTGTGTTTTGGTGACAGATGGACAGCTGGAGAGTTTCCAAAATATGAGAGAAAAATAGGATTGAGATAATCAATCATGAATTCCTGCAACTTAGAGACTATATGAAAGAGATCAGGTCCAGGATTATAATCCAGATCATAATCAACGCATACAAAGAAACCACAATTAGAATTGTATGGGGACTATATAAAAAATGCTAGTAAATACATAAAAGGAAGATGGGAATCAGAATTTAACATAAAAATTAGTGATGAAGATTGGCTAAACATGTGGAGAATACATCACACATCCACTAGTTCTCGGGTCTGGAGTGAGTTCTCCTGGAAAAATTCAGTTCAACAAAAATGTACCTTGTTGGAGAGCCTGTGTAGAATTTAATGAAAGTCACTCTGCAAATGCTTTTTTGGAAAAATTATAAAACAATAGAGTTTTGGAAAATTATATATTACTGATTACTGAATATAGATAGCCATATAAGATTCCTATTTTATTCCTATTTAACTTTACTGAAGAAAATATACAATCAAAGGACAGTTATTTGGTTAAAATGTTGATAATAGCTGGTAAAATTACAAAGAAATTATGGAAATCCCTACACAGGATCAATGGACACAGATTGTAGAGGAAATCTACATAATGGAAAAGATGACACACCGCTTGCAGCTACAGGAAGCTCAGTTTGAAAAAAAATACCGGAATAGCGACATAGACCGCAAAGTTAGTTGATTGAGTAGAAGAAAACAGGAACATGGACAGATCGCTTTGACTGTATATCCCACTTGTTTGTTTTTGTATTTTTTTATAATGTTGTTTTTTCACCTGTATGAAAGAAAAACTGGCAATTAAGACTAACGCGACAAAAAAAAGAAAGAAAAAGGGGTGTGGGGATGGGTGAGGTATAATCTGCCAGACATTAGCCTCATGTATGAAACAAAGTGATTTTGCAGCAGAAAGATATTTAGGTTACAAGGTCAGAGCTGCAGTGACTTTATGACAAGTGCAAATGAGCATTTCATGGGTTGCACTGGCAACAAATATGACAAATGTTGGGTGGCTGGGAGATTTTTTTTTCTAATCAGTCTTGAATATGTCAAAGATTACCCAAAATATTAACTTTGAAGCATTGTTAGTTTTGTGTAGCATCAGATAAAACATGTACTCCCCTCTTAATTAGAAAATAGGACATTTGTAATATGGAAATGATTGAATATTTGGTAGTTTTGAGGAGGACTGATGCAGGACAAAAGTATTAATTTTTTATGACAACAATTCTTGGGAGTGAACATTCCTGCCATATACTCAAGTGCATGGTGTAAACAATGTTCAGTGTTCTATTGATCTATTAATAAAATGTTTTCATTTGAATTCCAATTTGCCAAAGAGACCTTCTTACAAGAAATTGTGCAGTTTGTCATCAACTAAATACAGTAGGTGTCCAAAGCGTGAGGGTCAAGATCTTTCCCCGGATTAAGCATAATCCAGTCACGTTAACTGTGCCTTGTAAGCATGGAAAAGACTGTCATAAAAAAATAATAACAACACCCACACTGTATCAACATTCAGAGCATTCAGAGTGGACTTATTTTTTAAGAATAGAGGAATGGATTTAGTGTATAGCCTACTTGTTAAATAGACAGTATACCTGCAGCAGCAGCGAAACTCTCTGAACAGATCAGCAATGTGACCCACAGTCCTCACAACCGAAGACGCAGCCGAAACACAGCAAGCGGTTCCGCGAAGACGGGAGATTGGCACCTGTGGGTCCGTGTGAGAGGACATCGGTTCTCACAGTGTAACTGTTCAGACAGAAAGTCTGGCTCCCGTGTAACGTCGCACACAACACCATGTAGGTCTCGGAGATAGGATACTGACTTTATTTAAACACTAAACTTTCGCAAAAAACAGCAAAGCGAAAAAGAAAAAAAAGAGCACAAAACGGGGACTAGTTTAGATCTGTTCGCTAATCACCAACACAATTAGGTGTTTGTTAGCTACATTCAGAGCCGGCCCTGGGCATAGGCAGTATAGGCAAATGCTAGGGGCGCCGTCATCCGCAGGGGGCGCCGAAAACGGAGAAAAAAATAAAAAAATAAAAATAAATAAATAAATATTATAAATACTACTTTTTTTTTTTTTTATCAGTGCCATTATTACTATTATTTCGAAATATTATATAAGCCCACAGCAACATAAAGTCATAGCAAAGACTATTAAATCATTATTTAAGAAGTCAGAAGCCTTTTTTCTGGGTGCAACGAGCCGTCGCTCTGTACCTGCCCTCTGTGAGGGGGGCGGGGTCAAGAGGCCAGCTGCCTGAATCTGAACAGACCGTGACCCAGAGACGAAGAAAAAGATTAATGACACTGTATCGGAATTATGTCCAAAAAACTGAAGCCATCTGGCACCCAAGGAAGGAAAAGAAGGAAAGAAGAGGAAGAAAAACGTGAAAAAGACAGAGGTACAGTAATGTCAATGTGATGAAGTGCATGAAATGCAAAATAGTTTAATGCATCGTAGTTACCGTTGTTGGAGGAGAGTGTTAGCTTGCTAGCTTACTTCGGACGATAGCAACATTGTTTAATAATCAATAAATAGCTGAGTCGAAGTGTGTTAATGTTACTCCACCTTAAATTCATCAGGGACGTTTGGAAACTTAACGTTAGGCCTGTTCAGGTGTTATTTTACAGGTGTCTTTCCTGCTTGTACCACCCTTTGTAATAGGGTGGTTGTAAGCCTTTGGTTTTATGTGTCACAGTTTATGTTTGTTAAAGTTTACATTAGTGTTAAAGTGCAGTTAAAGTGTATTACTGTTAATATTTCATACCTTAGCTTTCCCATATCATTCATAGGCTATATATACATATATATTCATTTCACTGCACTTTACTGTTTTTTTCACTCTGGTTAGACTGAATTGCATTGCAATGACAATAAAGTTGAATGAATCTCATCACATTTTCATTATTAGTCTATATTAGTCTCATGTATAGCACACCAAGCATCTGTTTTTTTTATTAAAATGTAACATGCAGTCGTCACATATACTTCTCTTCTCTCTTCAGATGAACTTTTAAAATATTTCAGTACCACCCCCAGTGACACAGCATCAGGTGCTGCTGTCCCGTCTACCTCTGCACAGCACAGTGACACAGCATCAGGTGCTCCTGTCCTTTTTAAATTTATCACTTGTTTCTTTCTTTAGTTTTTATTTGGTGTGATATTTTTTACTCAAAGAAATAAAATCTTGAATACACACATCCAGTTTCTGTGTGATTGTATGAAAGTTACATTACATTACATTACACACAAGTTGATTGTGAAATTGACTGCTGCGATGCAAGGGGGCACCAGCTAAAATCTTGCCTAGGGCACTGAATTACTCAGGGCCGGCACTGGCTACATTTACATGTGCATATATTATTATTAACTATATTTCTATTAATTTGTGTGTGTGTATGTATGTATGTATGTATGTATATATGTATGTATTTTCAATGAGTGAAAAGACGTAGTTACTTTCCATTACCATGCTAGCAACAGCTCTTTAGCCACCTGGCCTGCTAAGTTTAGCTCATTATAATAATGAAAATTTCACTTACCTCTAAATTTTTGAGCATCTTCCTGTGACATGTCAATAGCCTCCCTCTACCACCAACTTCCCCAGTAATTCCCATGTAAAATACTCCATTACATGTTCATCCACCTGCTGAGCAGACACTAACCTGTTAACGTTTTGGATCCGCTGCTGCTGTGGTGGGGAACTACATTGCTTGGCTGGAGTGTGATGATGGTCAATAATTATCTTAAAGCTACAGTAGTAGTTGAAATAAACTGCCCCTTTTTTTCACCATACATGCATGGCAGAAATGTTCAATTCCAAGAATTCTCTGGATTCTTTGTGCTTTTGGATTTTTTTGGGGATATCTTTGGCTGTGTTGATGCAAATTGCTTCAAATTTGGTGTAGGTGAAGTTCATTTTTATGTAATATAAATCTACCACTGTCAGGGAATATCAACATGTTTCATTATCATATAACACACAGCAGGCCAATTCAATCAATATCTGAAGCTAAAATGATTTGGGTGTATTTTAGGGATATCAACATTTACCACGTCGTCTCCTGTGTTTTGTGGTATAACGTCAAATTTAAAGCATTGAATAAAGTTCTGTGCCTCAAATCTTTAAGCCCTGTTGTTGACGGGATTGATTTTGAAAATGAAATACTATCAGATGGACTATATTTTACAATCATAAAAAAATCTAAAAAAGTCTAAAATTAGACTACGACAGATTTTTTACAACCCTATCTGTCAAGCGCAACCGCTGCGCAGGACTATGGTCACCCTGAAACTGATTTCACTGTGGTCCTTCTTCCTCGTTCAGCATCGGTGCTAGCTTGGTGCTAGCTGTGAACACATGTGCAGTGTGTGATATTAATGAATCTTCTGCTCAATACAGAATGCCCTATGATGTATTTTTGACAGTTATGTGACAGCTGCAGATTTGTATTCATAAATGTGGGTTCATATTTTTTTTAAAGTCGTGACTTTTTGAATCGTAATCTCACGGTTGTGTTACCAATGCCAAGCTGGCAGACCTCCGAACCGTGGTAAAGAGATCTCCGGAGAGCACTAGCGGCACTTTATTGTCAGAACTGCAGATGATGCACAGCCTTTCTTGCCTCTATGCGACTCTCATAAAAAAGGGAAACAACCCAAAACATGCAGGACGACAGGTATTTTCTGCGGCTCCCGATGTAAATAAAAACACACACACATACACTTCCTGTTCCCTCACGTACACACCTGACGTCACACGCAACACTCAGACTCACGTCTCATACCTCCTACAGCACACACACACAGCTCCACACACACAAGTCACACACATCAGGCTTAGCCTGTAACACTGAGCAATATCCCTTTATATTCTGGAGCCTTGAATATATAAATGATAAATATATAGTGCGTTGCTTACTGTACTTGCTCTTAAGAAGGATACTGGAGAAAGGATTTAATATTCGAGAGTGTTTATTTATCACTCATTATCACACAGCTGCCTGCTGCCTATCACAAATCTGGACGTGAAAAGTAGAGGAGTAGTGTGGAATAGGTTAAGTTTGAACACGATTACATGTAAAAAATTTGTCTGCATGCAATCAGAACGTTGGCTAGTTTACTAAAGTATGGAAAACAATAGTATAATGATCTGAAAAAGCCGCGTTGGTGCTGCTGGTCCCCACCAAGCTGGCCCCTGCAGCAAACATCTTTCTTACTTTTTTACTTTTGGCAGCCTATGCCGATAGAGATTTTGTTTTTATTTTCTCTGAGCTTCTCAGTGCCACCTTGTCGTTTTTTACAACTCTCCATTTTTTTTTCTCTGTTTCTCTCCCTGTCTCTCTATTAGACATGCTCATGTTGATGAGCATGTCTAATCATGCTCATCAACATTATTAGACAAGGGGAGCTAGGGGTGCGTGGGTGGGACTCCTGGGCCTCTGTAGCCTCTCATAGGGCCATTGAGCCAGGTATTCTTGACAGACAGGCCACTGGGCCAATCGATCGTCATGTCATCTCTCCATTCAATTCAATTCAAATTTTGAAATTCCTGTGGTGCACTCACACTCACTCTCTCACATTCAGGGTATGAATATGACTTTTTATATGTCATTAACCATGTCTCATTCTCTCCCTAGTGTTTTTCCTTCCTTTCCTCGCTCCCTCTCTCGCTCTCTCTATCTCTGTCTTCTCATCTTACAGGTTGCACAAAGACGACCTACCAACAGGAAGTGGAACGCCCAAAACAGGAAGTAAAATGGAACTTTGCCATGATATGTGAGACAAGGGAACTTCCCTGAACACGTTTACTGACGCGCCCTTGACCCAGAAGGAAGTTGGCCATTTCAAACAGGAAGTGCCCTTTAACGTTGCTGTACATTGACTGATCACTCTGATGCGGTTGATGCACAAGTCGCGGTGGCTCCACAACCCGACATGTGCAGGGGCGGCACTGAAAATAGCAGTGAATGTACGAGAGATGAGCTTGTGGGCACACAGAGACCCATGGGCCCTCGAGCTCGAACCCGTTCAGAACCGCTTGCAGTACTAGTTATAAATGTATTATAATTAATAATATCAACGTGATGATGATGATGCCAAAACTCTTAAATTTGAGGGTCAGTGAACAAACTTGACGCCATCAAAATGACCACAGTGTACTTTATTAAATTAACTTTAGTAGTTTGTGTTGCATTAGATTCAAATAAAAATTTACAAAAATCCCATATATATGTATACATATATATATATATATGTATACACACACAAAATGTCATTTTGATCAGGTTCATCACTGTTGAGTTTTTTTTACAATAAAATGGACCTTTTTCTCAATTGAACACAATGTAACTTACTTTGTCCTAAACATTTGTATCTTCTTTTCATATAACACGCCACGTACACCACATTTAACTTTTCTTATTTTATCGTCATAGTTACAACCATTGTGGTGGCATCAAACATCCGAGGACACCCTTCACAGTCAGAACCTAAAAAAACAGGAATGTTCTTTTTTTTTTAACATGTATACTTTGCATACATTTATTTACAGATAAACTTTTACGTCCATCAGTTCAATATTTGTGTTTCTCCATGTTCTGAAACACACTGATCTGTACTCTATCTAGGCAGTCACTTGTGTCCGAGCAATAGTTCCATATCAGATCCTTCGGGCCTCAAATGTTGCTTTTCAGGGGGAGACGGCGTCTGATGTGGCTGTTCAAGCCCATGGCAGAGCCGAGGAGTCAGGGACACTTTGTGCAGGGCAGAGTGGGTGGTGAGCGAGGAAGGAGAAGTTGCTCTTGGCCTGTACCTCGCAACGTCATTCATTCTCCATGCGGCCTGTTCCCTGAATGATGGTAAGCCTCCACTCAGTGCGGTCCTTGGCGAGGTTGCATGGTTGGCATGGTCACAACACCCTCACAGTAACCCGTACACAATGGTTGGTATTCACCTGCTTCCTGTGCTTGTACTAAGGCTGCATGACGTCATCTCTACATGTCTCATGTCATGAGTGAGTTAGCTTTATTCTATCTTGTGTTCACAGGCTCAGATCTACAGCAGAGCTTTGAATCATTACAGCTGGTGAACAGAGACAGACACACCCTGGTTAAATGTCAATGGGCGACAGTGACTGAACCCCACAAAAAAAGCCAAAAACATTACTATTTTAATTTTCTGTAAACCATAGCAGGTAATGATTTCATACATGTCATATCAACATATCATATGAAGTGTTCCAGATGTTTTGAGTTTGGTGTCGGTATGTATGTTGAGACACGATACAAAATTAAACATAACCTCAGTCCTTCTGTGGGCCCTGACTCTAACCTCATTCCTTCTGTGGGCCCCGACTCTAACCTCACTAACACTTGTGCTTAGTTGAGTTGAAAAACACCAGTGTGCTAAAAACGTACCAGGGTCGTATTCAGAGGTTGTTTCAGTTGGAGGACAGGTCGTCCAAATGTTACGTTGCAGGTTAATGAGGATGTAGCTTTTTTGATCCTAACTCTAATCATATTTTTGAACAGTAAGTTGTTACTGTTATTGTGATTGTTATCACCCTCATTTCCTCAGAAGTAGTTCAAACACAATCATGTTGATATGCACATGTACACATTAAGATTTAAAAAGTAACATCATTTTGGTGTGGAAGCATACTGTTGCCACGTCACCAAAATAACAATACACGTATGTTGTCAAACAACTCTCATGTTATAATGTGAAGCATTTATTGTTATAACAATAAACTTATCACGTCATAATATGATACTGATCTGCTTTTTATTTTGCTGTGGCAGCAATAGGCTTTGGTATATTGGTTTATAAATGTGAGGTCACATTTATCTTTGGTTTGCAGAAACATAAAATGGTAACATATGACCCTGAAGGAGGAGTGTCTTAGATGACATGCCAGACTGACAGTACACCATAACCTTTGACGGTTTCCTGATCCTTCTGTTCAGATCATGTAGATGTTTGGCTATGGTTAGAAAAACATGTTCATCTTAAAAACAAATACATTCACATCAGTCTGGCCAACAATAGTGATATAGTAATATGGAGATAAACCCCTCAGTGGTTTCTCATAATCCAGTTGCTCAGTTTTCCTCAGTGACACGTGTAGACTCCAGCTGGGGTGACTATCCAAATCACAATATGAATCAGGACAAGAACAAATCTGTGCATAATGTAGTGATGATGTACAGCCACCTCATATCATTTTGAATTGCTAAATTGGTTAAAACTTATTTTTATGAATGTTATTAAATTTGCAAATTTGTATGGGGACCCAAAAATCTCCCGCAACCCATCTATGGGTCCCGCCCCAGTGTCTGGGAACCACTGGTCTATATCCTTTAGTATAAGTAAAGTAACTGTTGACACATTGAATAGCGTATAGTGTAAGAACACACACACACACAGGTAACACAGCGATTCTTGTTAGGACTCTGCACTGTCTTCTGTTCATTTGGATTATCCCTAACCTTAACTATAACCAATTAATACTTAACCCTAACTTTAACCCAAAACTCAACTAGTCTCTCAGAGAAACTAGGTTCTCCTTCATCCATGAGGACTACTGGTCCTGACATGGTCAGTGTTTTTGCCAGAAAAGGTTCTTTGTTAAGAGGTCAAACTAAAGGTCAAAACTGAGTTCTATTCACTGTAAGGCAAAGAAAACACAGAAAGCAGTTTACCAGAATCAAGACACCAGTGTGAAGGGAGGAGTTTGTTGATGTGTGTCTCATTTTCTATGGCTGCATTTACAATGCAAGTCTTCACGTCCACTTCCAACATATATCAGATTTTTTTGGAGGACCTTCTTCCACTGACTTTCAAAAGTGACTGAACACATTTTACACTGAAAGGCTTCAAAGGCAGAAACCTTGGCACTAGTCCACTACTTTTAGCCCTCGTCCTCCATGGCACCGGTTGAAAGAGAGTCATGTGATTGTAGAGTGTGTACATGTTTGCTACTCTCTTATTTTTAAGGGCACACAGGTCACATTGACAGAGGAATATCTGATATATATATATGTATATACATATATATATCAGTATATATGGTCACAGAGAGGGTGACAAATTAAATAAAGGCTACTCTGGATTTAGGAGACACTTAATGTCCATTTGAAATAATATAAGGCTGCATTTACACACAGGAGGCCACAGACCTTCTGTCCATTTCTTGCTGCAGTTAAACACACGGCTGTCAAACAATCTTCTGCCTGATTGGTTAAAATGCCGCTCGTGCTTTCATTTGATGTGAGGTTAAAACAGTGTTTTACCAAACTTTCTCTATGGGGACCCACTTTTTAAAAATGGCAAATTATCATGACCCAAATCCCAATAGAAATCATGACATGAACAACGTATCGTAACAACATCTGTACAGCCATATCTGTGATAACCGATATAATTTTTTAATGTTTGATACATTAATTAGAAGTGAATTGCATGCATGTTATTTAAAACATACACTCATAAAATAGATCAAGGTCTGTGGGTCCCGACCCAGTGTTTGGGAACAAAGTATTTAAGATACTCCGGTGTCAGTGTGAGAACCATCAGGACCTCTACTGGTTCAGTGTGATGCGTCCAGACCTGTCTGAATGTCTACATTACTAAAACAAGTTTAAATAGAGACCAGTTAAGTCTAACAGTTTTGTGCCATCTTGAAATGTGTGCTTTTCTTCTACAATACTTTGAAACCCTGATGTCAACAGTACCCACAATGCAACCTGATCAACCAACAGATTGTTAACAACTCTCAATGAGGTCAAAGACAAACGAGAGAAGACACGTTACAGTACACACACACGCAAGCACAGCTGATAAGTGCAATGATGTCATTGTTTCAATTGTTTCCTGAGTTCCAGCTGTTTGGTTTGAGCATGTACACACACACACTGTACTGTACACACACTTACTGACACACTGTGCAAAGGAATGGTTGGTAAATAGTAAAGAATATCACTTCACTTGGAAACATCTACAGTAACTGAATGAAGTTCATCAAATTGTCTTCATGTAATTTGGTAAATTCAGTTTGAATGTACTTCACTGCCTATGCAGCAGGAACAAGGGCCTTTCTGCATGGAGGTCACATGTTCTCCCCATGTGTGTGTGTGGGTTTTTCTTCCCACAGTCCAAAAACATGCAATATGGAGATTAGGTCAATTGGTCACTCTAAATTGACCGTAGGTATGAACGGTTGTTTATATCTATTTAAACATATGTCTATATGCAGTATATGTCTATATGTGGCCCTGCGATGGACTGGCGAACTGTCCAGGGTGTGACCTTGCCCATCGCCCTATGTCGGCTGAGATTGGCACAGCTCCCCCGTGAGCCTCCTGTGGTGGATAAAGCTGTAGAAGATGGATGAATGTACTTCATTCATTGAGGTGTTTCCAGTTGAGGTAAAAGTTTTAGGTTTCTGTTTTTACAGTGTATAGCACACATGTGTCCACTGTGATTCAGATTACTCCTCATACATGAACAGTGCGCTCTTGTTTAATCGTCATACGTGTACAGTGCGCTCTTGTTTACTTGTCACAGTGCACTCTTGTTTACTCGTCATACGTGTACAGTGTGCTCTTGTTTACTTGTCATACGTGTACAGTGCACTCTTGTTTACTCGTCATACGTGTACAGTGTGCTCTTGTTTACTCGTCACACTGTGCTCTTGTTTACTCGTTATACGTGTACAGTGCGCTCTTGTTTACTCGTCATACGTGTACAGTGTGCTCTTGTTTACTTGTCATACGTGTACAGTGCACTCTTGTTTACTCGTCATACGTGTACAGTGTGCTCTTGTTTACTCGTCACACTGTGCTCTTGTTTACTCGTTATACGTGTACAGTGCACTCTTGTTTACTCGTCATACGTGTACAGTGTGCTCTTGTTTACTCGTCACACTGTGCTCTTGTTTACTCGTTATACGTGTATAGTGTGCTCTTGTTTACTCGTCATACGTGTACAGTGCGCTCTTGTTTACTCGCCATACGTGTACAGTGCGCTCTTGTTTACTCATCATACATGTACAGTGTGCTCTTCACCGAGAGAAGTCAAAAAAACATGGACGCAAAATCTATCCCGCGCTAGCCACTGTTAGCAATACAAGTTGATACCAAACTCTACACGCACACAAATGGCGTGGCAACATGTCCATGGGTGAAATTGAACAGCGTTATGTTTACGACTGATTTACTGTGAAACAAATACGACTGTATAACGGTAAAAGAAGCAATGCTTATATGGGGATGTGAGGTCGCTCCAAGTTCCTTCAACAGGAACCTGAAATTCCAGGTTCCAATTACAAATTAAATGCAACAAATTCCTGCATTAGCATGTCAATAGCCATGAACGTTTGTAGAGAACCTTACGTTTTAGCACTCAATATTATTTAATCCAACATTAGTATTAAGATGCATTACTATTTGTGTCATCCCGGTTCACAAACCCCGCGTTTTAGCCACTAATTTTAGTGTGAAAGTGGTTTAATGATCAAGTTGTCCCCATCACCACCTCCATCTGTTTAATTTAACACCTGCATCACCCCAGCCACTTGCCTATCTGATACAAACTGAACATGACTGTAGTATGAATTAACAAGGTGAACTCTAGGTAATTACCCATAGTTCACCTTGTTAATTCATACTACAGTCATGTTCAGTCTGTTCAGTGGGGTCTGTAAATTTACAGACCCCATACCAGTTACAACACTGACCTTATTATGTGACGGGACAGTCCTGAGTCAAGCTTTAATGGTGGGCACCTCACTAATAAGTCATTTCTGTTAAAGCTCAGCTAGGTGTGGACATAAACAGAGTCACTGTACCCGCAGAAGACGGGTTTAGCACAGGTCAATGTGTACCTTCAGTTATCAGTGATGACACCAAGCTGGTTTTAAACACACATACACACAAAGAACACATCATCACATTGAGGCTGTGAGCCTCTGCATCGTCTCTGAAGTATATAAAGTAAGTAATAAAGTCGTCTGTCTGTCTGTCTGTCTGTCTGTCTGAAGTAAAAAAATGCTGCATGTTGTTTCAGTGAACTGTACATCCTGGTCGTTGATTGAGTTTGGCTGAGATGGCTGCTTGTCTGTGTTCTCTCTTTACCTCCATCCCACACTAATTTCAACTTCAGTCCCCTCTTGTCATCGTCTTTTCTTCTCCACGTTCTCCCCCACAGAAGATCACAGTTTAACTGTACTGCCGGTTTCTGTGGATCTCCACTGCAGACAGCTGAGTTGAGCTGTCGGGAAGATTGTTTTTTTCTTCTTGGCATTGTGTGAGCTTGACTTCTGTCCTTATGGAGAAAAATCACGAGCTTGTGTTTGTACAACAATCACCCCATGTTCCTCACTTTCTCTGCCTTTCTCATTGATTTTTTCCAAACAGAACACAGTGACTGAGTATCGAACTCTGTCAATTCCTTTTCTGTCTGACCCATTTCCAGTAAAAAAAAATATCAACTATCCATGAGAAATAAAACATCGAGGCCAGATGGAACATCCTGAATCACAGATCATCATCTGGAAGATGTTCCACATCCTCAGATGCTATAGCACATTTCCAAGGAATCTTTTTGGCACTGACACAGGAGTAGCAAGCATTATGATGTAGATCCAGGTGGAAGTACCACTGCAGACTTCCCATCTTGTCCTTTACTTTGTTGCACTGGAGCAGTTTTTTGTGTCATTGTGGTTCAAAAGGAATAGTTGATGACTTCAGACTGAATGGAAATTAATTTTTTTCCCTAACTTTTTCAAACTCACAACAAAAGAGTCAAAGCGCTCTGCAACAAGTTTAAACCACAGGACTGGGAAACAACCAACCCTCCAAAGACCCCAAGTACATCCATCTAGATTAGCTGAAACTACGCCAAACTGCCTGTGCTCCTCCAGCCCAGCACAGACGATTGGGATAAACGGGAATTAGAGATGAGTAACACATTTTATTGCCACAGTTTACATGATATCTGATGCTGCATCCCCATATGGGTTTGTTAGAGCAGGATGCAGCTATAAAGTGGTCTCATATTCCAACCGCTCCTGCACCAGAGCATCATCTTTGTACTGCAGCCGTGGTGGAGTCACAGAGGAGTCTATGGCCAGGATTGCCTTTCGTATACTGCGGTCGAGGACATGGCGCTCCCAGGCTGGGTAGCGATTCCTACAAAGGTCAATTTTGATGACAGTCTCTTCAAGACGTGGAGCACGAGATGATGGAGTGGATGGCACCGTGGGTCGGACCTGGAACACCGGCATGCAGCCGTCCCGCTCTGAGTACTTGGCTGTGTCGCGCTCCAGAGTTGAGGTTGCACCTCGGTTGGAGCGCAGCGAGTTGGTGGCACCTTCCGACGGCAGCGTGGAGAACTGAGCAGTGGGGTCCAGGTCAAGTCCTTGGCCGCTTGGTGAGCGTCCAAAGCGTGGCCCATTGGGATGGAAAAAGGCATAGTACATGAGCATGAAAACCACTCCAGTTAGGAAACTGCTGAAGATGACACAGAGTGCTGGCACTGCAAAAGCATCAGTAGGGCGAGGTGAACGGTAGAGGTACCACAGTGTACTCAGAGCGGCATTCTCCACCAAGATCACCAGGTAATAGATGAAAAGCCGACACCTACATAAAGAGAAAAAGAGAAAAAAAAATGTTGGATGGTGATGATGGTTTAAGCAAACAAGATGCTATGCAAATGTTTTCCATAAAGAGATGCGTTCAAATTTGCCCACAGTTTTTTGAAACAGTTTTTTAAAACAGTTTTTTGAAACTACTGACTTCTACTGACATCCTGATGTTATACCACAGATGGAGGACACAATTTTGTGGCTGTAGCACTCCATGCAAGAGACCAAGTGAAGAAGGAAAGGGTAAGGCAGAAAGCAAGCTAGGATGTTAGATCACCTGGTAAAATATGAAAAATGTGTTTCACATGATTGAAGAAGTTGGTCACACTTCACTATTTGCATAGCTTTAAGCAGCTCTAACAGCATCCCCAGGACATGAAGATGCAGAGAGAGAGAGAGGAAAGGAATGAAAGACACAAACTAGGGAGAGAAAGAGACAAGGTTAATGACATATAAAAAGTCATATTCATACCCTCAGTGTGAGAGAGTGAGTGCACCACAGGAAAATCCTCCAGCAGTCTAGGTCTATAGCACTATAACTAAGAGATGGTCCAGGTTTCCCTGAACCAGCTCTAACATTAAGCTTTATCAAAAAGGAAAGTTTTAGGTCTAACTTTAAATACAGAGAGAGGCTCCGCCTCCCAAACTATCATTAGGAGCTGGTTCCACAAGAGAGGAGGAGCCTGGTAACTGAAGGCTTTGCCTCCCATTCTGCTCTTACAGACTCTGGGAACTACAAGTAGGCTAAACCTGTATTTTGGGACCTAAGTGATCTGTTAAAACTAGGTCTTTCAGGTATGAAGGGGCCTGATCATTAAGTGCTTTATACGTGAGGAGGAGGATTTTCAATTGAATTCTAAACTGTACGGGAACCAGTGTAGAGAAGCTTAAACTGGAGTGATACGGTCTCTCTTTCTAGTTCCTCTTGTGCATGCATCAGCAATTTAAATGAACTGAAGGATTTTAACAGACTTGTTGGAACATCCTGATGATAAGGAGTTACAGTAATCTAATCTACATGTAACAAAAGCATGAACTAGTTTTTCAGTGTCCTGTAAGGACAGAATGTTTCCAATTTTCATAATGTTCTGCAGGTGGAAGAAGGCTGTTCTGGAAATGGGTTTTATGTGTGAATCTGTGGCAGTGGGGTATGGTTAGAGCGGCGGCTGCTGGAGGAGAGGGAGGAGTGGCTCAGCCGGTGATCAGACAGCTGGACAGAATCAGGTAATCAGTCAGCTATATAAGCACACTTGTAACCTGGTTCTGGTCTCTTGCAGTAGGCTGGGTCCGGAAGGAGGAAGCAGGAGAGAGAGAGAGAGAGAGAGAGAGAGAGAGAGAGAGAGAGAGAGAGAGAGAGAGAGAGAGAGAGATTTTGACTTTTAACACAACATTTATTTTTCCATTTAACATAAAATAAGTTACTGACAAATGTAGAGGTATGGATGAATAATAAATATAAATAAAAATATAAATATCACAAGCAACCAATTAAGTGATTAATCAATTAATCAACCAATCAATTAATTAATTAATTACTCAATCAAAAACAATCGAGCGATCAAAAAGAAAACAGATGTTCAATTACTCACATACGCGCATACACACTCTCACCCTCTCACACACACACACACAGTTAAAAATGAAGGACCAGTGAACTGTCTTCTGCCAGTGAGCATAAAACCTGTCTGATTGCCCACCGAGACCTGAAGGCGTCCAGCTGCCCAGTCAAAGCACAGAAGGCGTGTTCCACTCTAAGACGAGTGGCCACCAGGCCCTTCACGCTCTGGACCACATCGGTCCAGCCCTGACCAGACAGCTGACTCCTCCTGGTCCTCCAGATTGCCAACTTGGCCATTCCTAACAGGAAGTTGACCAGAACCAGGGTGTGCTTGTTGCTGGCTCTGTACTTAGGGCCAAAGACAAAGAGAGGGGAGGCAAAAGCTAACCCCAGAGGCTCCACCCACTCATGCAGTAGTTTAAATAAGCTCTCCAGTCGAGGACAGAGCAGCACCAGATGTTCCAGGGTCTCCCCCCGCTGGCAGAAGGGACATCCCTCCCCAGTGTTTGGATCAAGGCGAGCTATGTGTCTGTTTGTAGCTATTGCTCCATGTATGATCCTCCACTGGAGGTCCCCCACCCGTTTCTCAACGGGGGGCTTATACAGGAGCCTCCAGTTACCTTCAGAGACAGTTCCCGCAGAAAACACCCGGGTCCACCTGGACTCCAGGACACCAGCCAGCGAGCGCAGGTTCAGAACCTTCACACAGCTTAGATAGAGCTGCTTCTTGTCACAGGAGCTGAAAACTCCTAGTGCTGGTGTTTTCAGAGACAGAAGCAGCCCACGCTGTTCTGTCCACCCGTCTACAGCAGGACTGACAGACAGGGAGGGGAAGACGTACTCACAGTCATCATCCCATTGGTCAGTCAGAGTACGGTTCCTTGTGAAAGCTCTGAGCGGCGCAGACAGACACTGCCAGACGTCCTCCACAATCTTCTGCAGAACTCTGGAAGACCTGATGTCCGTGATCTCACAGAGTTCATGTTGGGAGGCTTTGGCGAGATGACCCAGTTTTATTATTCCAGCCTCAACAAACTTAGTCCTGAGGGTGGCAGAAGACAGTGTGTGTGTGGGCAGAAACCTGTTGAAGAAAAGTGGTTCCTCATATAACCACCTTCCGGGTGTGGGGTCAGGAGTTCTGGTGATGGTTAGTGTCTGCCAGGCATTGATCATAGAACTGTAAAAAGGTGTAAGTCCAGTCAGATCGGCCTCCGATGTTTCCATTAGGAAGAGCTGCTTGTCCAGCCCCAGACGTCCGGCTCTCCTCAGCAGGATCCGTGCGGTGGGGAACCAGCAGAGGTTGCTGCCGTACAGCAGCCTCTGTGCAGCCTTCAGCCTGAAGGCAGCGGTTCTGGACACAGTGTCAATAAGTCCCTGTCCCCCCTCTGCCACAGGAAGGTACAGGGCCAATGCCTTCAGCCAGTGTTGACCAGACCAGAAGAAGTTGACCAGGAGCCGCTGCACTTCCTCCAACAGCCCCGATGGTGGCGTCAGAACCGCCAGCCTGTGCCACAGAGTCGAGGCAACCAGGTTGTTAGCTATCAGGGCTCTGCCTCTGTATGACAACTGAGAGAGCAGCCATTTCCATTTAGACAACTTAGCTTCAACCTTGTCCAGCACTCCCACCCAGTTCTGTCTCTGCACCTCTCTACTGCCTAAGTGGATCCCCAAAACCCTGATGCCCCCCTGCCCCCACTGGAGATTACCTGGAAGACCAGGAAGATTACCAGGGTCCCAGCGACCAAGCAAACAGGCCCCACTTTTCCCCCAGTTCACTTTGGCAGAAGACGCTCTTTCATATAGCGACAGGCTACTTTCTAGTTCCTGAGCGTCTCTCTGGTCTTTAATAAAAACATTGACGTCGTCTGCATAGGCTGACACAACAACTGGAGGACTCTGGCCCAGCTCGGCCAGAACCAGACCCCCCAGCCTGCTCCTCAGCCTACACAGAAGGGGCTCAATGATGATGCTGTAGAGCTGTCCCGAGATGGGGCAGCCCTGTCTGATCCCTCTCCTGACTGGAATGGGACAGCTCAAGCCTCCTCCCACCTTCACCACACAACATGCCTCGGAATACAGCAGCTGCACCCAGGACAGGAAACTCCCACCAACACCAAAGGCCTGCAGGGTGGAGAACAGGAAGTTGTGGTCCACGCGGTCGAACGCTTTCTCCTGGTCAAGAGAGACCAGACCAGCCTTCAACCCCTCCATTTCACAAATGTCAAAAACGTCCCTCATTAAAAACAGGTTGTCCAGCATGGATCTGTCCGGGACACAGTAAGACTGTTCTATACCGATTAAAAACTCCAGGCATGTTTTCAGTCTGTTGGATAAAACCTTTGATAAAATTTTATAGTCCGAGCGTAAAAGAGCCACCGGCCTCCAGTTCTTTAAAAGAGTCAAGTCTCCTTTTTTGGGGAGCAGTGAGAGGACCGCACGCCGACAGGAAAACGGAAGTGTCCCCCTTTTAAAAGACTCTTTAAAAACATCTAGTAGGTCCTGTCCCAGAATATTCCAGAAGTGTTTAAAAAAGTCAGCAGGTAAACCGTCCACTCCTGGAGATTTCCCTGATGCCATCTGGAACACAGCAGAGGTCACCTCATCGAGGCTGATGTCACGGTCCAGCACCTCCTGGTCTCCGACAGTGAGCTGAGGAAGATGATGGAGCAATGCAAGCATGATGCAAGCTCTGCAGCAGCCGCTTCATCACAACTGTCCGCCCTGAACAGTTCTGTGTAGAAGTCCACTGCATGCTTCCTCATCTGCGCTGCTTCTGTGGTGACTGTTCCATCAGGAAGACGGAGACACACCATCCTCCTCCTCTCGACCGCAGATCTCTCCAGGTTAAAGAAGAAGGAAGTCCATGTCCTGGAGTTTGATGAAACGAGCTCGGACTAGAGCTCCTTTAGCTCTTTCATTTAAAAGAGAGCTCAGCTCTTTTCTTTTTTCTTTAATTAAAATGTTCTGGGAGTCACTGTGTGAGACAGAGACACTCTCCCTGTCCCTGATCTCCTCCTCTAACTCCTGCACAGCTTTCTGAGTTTTCACAGTGGAGTAGGCTGAGTACTGTTGACAGTAGACCCTGATCTGGGCCTTTCCCACCTCCCACCACTGACTAGAAGAGTTAAAATCCGCCTTCTTGGATCTCCAGTACTCCCAGAACAACTTAAAATTCTCACAAAAAGTAAAATCCTGCAGCAGTTTAACATTAAAGTGCCAGAAAGAGATGGATTTCTGTGTGTGAGATAAAACCAGCTCCATTAAAACTAAGTGATGGTCTGAATAAACCACAGGGAGGATCTGACAGCTAAAAACACGTGCAGTAAAAACATCAGAAAGGTAAAATCTGTCCAGACGAGCAGCACTGACTCGACCATCTGACATCTTCACCCACGTGTATTGTCTGACGTCAGGGTGTTTCATCCTCCACACATCCACCACGTGACTCTTCTTTACAAGCTGAGATAAAAACAAGGACGACTGGAAGTGTGACTCCTCTCCTGTTCTGTCCAGAGTCACATCTGTACAACAGTTCCAGTCTCCTCCTAAAATCAAACACTCTCTGTTGTCAAGCTTATTTATTTCTTCTTGGAGAGTTTTAAAAACTTCTCCCCGCTCAGAGCCCTGGTTTGGTGCGTACACATTAATCAGATTAAAAGTGTGACCCTCCAGTTCAGCTTTAACCATTAAAACTCTGCCTTTGATAATCTCTGAGTTTAAAATAATCTTAACATTTAAAAGGGGAGAGAATAAAACCGCCACTCCAGCACTGAAATTAGTGCCATGGCTGAGGACGTACTGTCCTCTCCACCATAAAGCCCAGTCTACTTCATTCCCACTATCACTATGTGTCTCCTGGAGAAAAATGACATCCAGTTTTTTCTGTGTAAAGGTTTCAGAGACTAAAGCTCTTTTAAGTGCGTCTCTACCTCCATTGATATTTAAAGAGGCCGCTCTCAAGACCTTCATGATGGAAAAGAAAAGACAGAACAGTAAAACCCAGAAAAAAAGAAACACCAAGTGATAATTGATTATTTTCATTTTGACGCTTTCAATTTTTTCCTTTTCTTCACGTTCGCAATGTTGGAGTTTTTGCGAAGGTTTGTCACAAGTTTTTTTAAACGAAACCTTTTCTTTTCGTTCAGCAGGTCTAAGCCCACCACCTTCTGAAGGGTGGTGGCAGAAGTTATAAACTTCCCTGTGTCGGGGAAAAAGTCAGTCACATTTACTGTTTTTCCAAAGGTTTCGTCTAAGAACAAATTAATCTCCTCCAGAGAATATAAATCAACATTCTGTGACACACTGTCAGTGAGAGAGGCAACATCTGACTCTGCCTCACTCACCTGATCTGTGATGTCAACTTCAGCCTCAGCCTGTTCCTCCCTGACGTCAGCTTCAGCTGACACCTGCGACGTCACCAGGCCGCCGCCACCGGGAGCCACGGACACCGGAGCGCCGACATCCGAGCCACCCACACCGGGAGCCACGGACACCGGAGTGCCGACATCCGAGCCACCGACACCGGCCGCCACGGATACCGGAGCACCGACGCCCGAGCCACAGTTCGGTCCTTACATCGGTCCTTACAGTTTCTGGTCCTTACATCCCAGAGTCACAGACCGGAATCCACTCGCCATCCTCCCGAAGCGCCTCAGTTCCTGTACTAGCGCCTCGTTGGGGATGAACGGGGGAACCCCGGACACAGTGACCCGGGTGGAAGGAACCGCCAGAGGAGAGACCTGTATAAACTCCTCATTTATAAATAAACCGCTCTCTATGAGCGGGGGAACAAAAGCCGCCTCCTTAAAAAACACAACCACGGCTTTGTTCATGCGGGACGCGTACGAGATGTTCCCGTGTCCCAGCTGCTCTCCTACCGCCAACAACACCTGCTCCACCGTGGTGTTCGGCTGCGGCACCAGCCGCACTCCGTGTCTCAGAGACAGAGACGGCGTCTCAGGAGCCGCCATCTCCACCGTGAAACACGGAAACACCGACACCACACACACACACACACACACGCAACTACACACACAAACACACACACTACTCTCTCATACAAACAACACGGTTAGTAACCAAGAAAAAAGTTTGAAAATTCGCAAACTCTCAAGACACACTCACCACGCTCTCCACCACCAAACTCCCAGCATGCAGTGCACAGAGAGAGAGAGAGAGAGAGAGAGAGAGAGAGAGAGAGAGAGAGAGAGAGATTTGATTTTTAAACTTCTTTATTTGCTCAGAAACATGAACAATAACAAAAATTAGTTGTGCTCTGCACTTAAACTTAGACCATGGAGAAATAACGTAAAAAATACGAAAGAAAAGAAAAAAACTCCATTTAACTCAGACTGTTGCAGAAAGACAATTTTCCATCATTCACACAACACAACACGTCTTTCACTCCCCATGTTTCTAAAAATTCTTCCGTGTTGTTCGTTGAGCGGAAGAAAACAAAGTCAGTCTTTATCCTGGTTTTTAACATTCTAACATAAATCTGCTGACAGTCAACATCAAGTGAGTTTTCCACTTTGTTCCTCCTTGAAACATAAATAGCCAGTTTTGCTTGACCAATTAAAAAGTTCAGCAGTTGACATTTGGCCTTGTTTTTCCTCGTGTATTTAAAACCAAAAATAAAAACACAAGAGGAAAAAGTCTCAGTGAATAACGAGAACAAGTGAGACAGGAAGTGGAACAAAGGAGTTAGTCTGACACAGTGCAAGAAACAGTGGAAGACAGTTTCTCTCTGTGGACAGAAAGGACAAGTGTCTGTGACATTAGGGTTGACAATGGAGATGAAGGCGTTCACTGCTACAGCAGCGTGAAGAACCCTCCACTGTAAGTCTGCTGCTTTTTTAGTTAACGGTGGTTTGTAGAGTGAGCTCCACTCTGGCCTTAGATCCTCTGTGAGGGACAGGTGGTGTCTCCATGGAGTGTCCACTCTGTCTCTCAGTCTACTCTGGTTTAAAACCTTCACCATCACATAGTACATGACCTTCCCTGTTACACTGCACAGATTGTAATTGATGGATTTGTTCATCTGCAGCAGAATGTTTACATCACACTTAAAAACAGGTGAGATGGTGAGTTCAGGGAAAGGGTCTGTAGAGTCCGGTTGCGTTTGTCCATTGCAGTAGTCCGAGATCAGACAGAGTTCAGAATCAGTCAACTGCTGCCTCCAGTCCTTCAGCAGGAGACTGACCACCCTGACTGACCTGGTTTCGAGACGCTGGGCCAGACCGATCTCATTGTCCAACCGCGGGCCGCAAACCTCCGCCACTTGACCCAGTGTCAGGATTTTTGCCGCGCATAGTCTCTGTAGCAGGGACGGACCCACTACACCACGGAACCGTGTTCCCAGAGTCACCGGTTCCTTTAAAAGCCAAAACAGAGAGTTAGCTCCTCCTCCTGCTCGCCTCTCTTTGTTGAGGAGTCCCCACACTTTAAAAAGTCCTTTATAAAAGGTGGGTAAGTTGTTCAGCTTAAAATCCCGTAGATCCATTAAAAACAGGGTCTCAGCCAGGCCTAGTCCACTGCACCGCTCCAGTAGGGTGCGAGCCACCGGTCTCCAGACTAAGTCCGTGGGTCCTGTTAAAAAACGCTGGATGTGTTGGAGTCTGAAAGCAGCTCTCCGACTCGCCACATGGACCAGGTTGTGACCCCCCTCTTCTTTGGGTAGGAAGAGGACGCTCTGTGGGACCCAGTGAAGACGGTCCCAGACGAAATCCACCAGAGCGGCCTGTACTCTGGAGAGCACATCCTCAGGGGGGTCCAAACACATCAGGCGGTGCCACAGCATGGAGGAAACCAGGTTGTTGATGACAAGAATCCGACCTTTAAAAGACATTTTTGGACGAATCCATCTCCACCTGTTAAAACGACCCTCGACCCTTTCGATAAAATTCTCCCAGTTCTTGGAGGTGTTGGTGACGTCACCAAGGTGAACCCCGAGGTATTTAAAACCTCCTCTCTGCCACGTTAGTCCTCCTGGTAAAAGCAGCTCCCTCTCAGGTCCATCTCCAACTGCCAAGGCCTCGCTCTTCTCCCAGTTGACCTTAGCAGAGGAGATTTTCTGGAAGTCATGAGCAGCTTTGCTCAGAACTTCGATGTCCTGTTGGTTATTTATAAAAACAATGACATCGTCGGCATAAGCAGAGATTTTAAAACAATGATCACAACCAGGGAAATAAAAACCACACAAGCGAGATCTCAGTTTCCGTAAAAAAGGTTCTAAGGCCAGAGAATAGAGCATGCCTGACAGGGAGCAGCCCTGTCTGACACCTCTGTGAACTTTAAAAGGAGCTCCCAAACCACCGTTAACCTTCAGCACACTCTCAATGTCATTGTACAAGACCCTGATCTTAGCTATGAAACCTGAGCTGAAGCCAAAAGCCTGCAGTGTCTGCCACAGGTAAAGGTGTTCAACTCTGTCAAAAGCTTTTTCTTGGTCTAGAGAAATCAGCCCAAGCTTTGAGCCTAATGAACCAGAGAGGTCCAGAACATCCCGAATTAAGGTGATATTATCAGATATCAGCCTGCCGGGCACACAGTAGGTCTGATCTACGTGAATGACCTGGTCCATCACTCTCCGGAGCCTCGTTGCCAGGACTTTTGACAGCAGTTTGTAATCGGCACACAGTAGTGACACAGGACGCCAGTTCTTCACTTCCTGCAGGTCTCCTTTCTTCGGGAGGAGGGTGAGGACAGCCCTCCTGCAGCTCAGAGGCAGCCGTCCTTTGTCCAGGCTGTCCTGTAGGACACACAGTACATCCTCCCCGAGTATAGTCCAGAAAGTCTTATAAAATTCTGCAGGGAGACCGTCTATGCCGGCAGCCTTCCCGCTCTGTAGACTCTGCAGCGCCTCCTGCAGTTCCTGTGCAGAGAGCTGTGCCTCTAGCTGCTCCTTGTCTCCTTCGAGCACTCCGGGCAAGTTCTCCAGAAAAGACAGCGCCACCTCCGGATCCTCCAGGAGCTCTGTCTTGTAGAGATCTTGGTAGAAGGAGGAGGCGCACTGTCGAATCTCCCCGTCCTCCTGCAGCAGTTGTCCGTCAGCAGATCTCAGCGAGTGTATCAGCCTCCTCTGTCCACTCTTACGCTCCAACCCAAAGAAAAAGTGGGACGGAGCGTCCATCCTGGCAACTTTGTTAAAGCGAGACCGCACGAGAGCACCTTGAGCGTGAACGCCCAGCAGGTCTGACAGAGCTGATCGTTTTTCTTTGAGAACTCTAAACTGTTCTCGATCTCCTGTGGAGTCTGCTGAACCCTGCAGCTCCACCACTTCTCTCTCCAGATCTTTCATAGACCTGGTCAAGTCTCTGGTGACATTGAGAGTGAACTGTAAGCAGAGCTGTTTGATTTTGACTTTACCAATGTCCCACCACTGCTGCAACGAGCTGTACTCGGACTTGGTTTGTCTAAAATAAAACCAAAAATACGAGAGTGCATTTCTAAAACTGTTGTCTGACAGCAGTGCGGTGTTAAAATGCCAGTATGCACTCTTACATTTGATGTTTTTAATAAAAACCTTACAGTGCACAAGGGAGTGGTCAGAGAAACCGACAGGACAAATAAAACAACTCTTAAAAACACTGACATGGTGTTCATAACAATAAAAACGATCGAGTCTGGCCAACGACAGCAGGTTGTCTCTGCAGCGAGCCCAGGTGTACTGACGCTGGTTCTTATGGATCGACCTCCACACATCACAGAGCTCAAAGGTCTCTATTATTTTTGTTAGACACTTTTTTGAAGCAGCGTTTGGTTCCAAGTGATTCCTGTCTAAAGCAGGGTTCACTGTACAATTAAAATCACCTCCTAAAAACAGATGTGTGTCATCATGACAGTTAAAAAGAGACTATTTTAGAGTATCTAAAAACACCAGTCTTTCTCCTGCAAGAACAGGAGCGTATACATTCATAAAAACCATTTTAGTCCTCTCGAACTCTGCTGTGATTTTTAAAAGTCGTCCAGGGACGATTTCATCTGCAGAGTACGAAGAGGGGGTGAAATCTCTAGAAAAGAGAATCCCGACCCCCCCACTGTTGCTGTCTTTGTGGCTTAAGACCACCTCCCCATTCCACTCCCTCCTCCAGTCACACTCATTGTCTGAGGTGCTGTGCGTTTCTTGGAGGAAAATAACATTTAGCTTCTTAGTCCGGATGAGCGTGAAAAGTGAAGCTCTCTTCACGTCTTCACGTGCACCGTTAATATTTATAGATCCCAGCTTTAACTCACACATCCTTCTATAAAAGCTGCATCCAGACAAAAACACACTCAGCAAAGTAAAGAAAGAAAAAGCAAACGCACTCATTCATTCTTCTCTTTCTCTAACTGGATCCGTATTTTACTTAAAATCTTTTTTAATCTAAAAATCTCAGTGTCCATAAAAGATGGCTGACCAAGATCTCCTCTGTTTTTCATCAGAGTTCTGACTGACTGATGGAAGAGTTTTAGGTCGGGGAAGAACTCTTCAACCATCACTCCCTTCTCTCCTTTAGTGTCGGCCAGAAACTTCCTGACACGAGAGAACGAGTATTCACTACCCACCTCAGTGTCTTCTTCACCACCCAGTGTGCTCTGTGTGTCCTCTAGTTTGTCTTCCTGTGTGTCACCCACTGTGTCTTCCTGTGTGTCCTCCAATGTGTCACCCAGTGTGTCTTCCCGTGTGTTGTCCTCTGACCCCTCAGAGGACACCTGTGAATTAACTTTCGACATTTTCTTGTTTTTTTTGGTGGTTACTTTAGTTTCAGGGTTTTTTCGTTTGATCGAACACTTCATTATTTCACCCATTGAGTCGTCAACAATGTCATCGTTATACTCCAGAGCAGCCTCTGCCACTCTGGTGACTGTCTGTCCTCTGGCTGCAGAGGACTCTGTCTGGACACTCTGTCCATCTGGGCTTTCCCCTGTCTGTGCGTGTGCTGCGTCACTCTGTGCCTCCGTGTGTGTCTGTGGTGTGTGTGTGTGCGGTGCCTGTGTCTCAGGTGTGTGTGTCTGTGTGTGTGGTGTCTGTGTGTGTGGTGTGTGCGTCTGCGTCTGTGGTGTGTGTGTCTGTGTGTGTGGTGTCTGTGTCTGTGGTGTGTGTGTCTGCGTCTGTGGTGTGTGTGTCTGTGGTGTGTGTGTCTGTGTTGCGCGGGGACCGTCGGCTCTGAGCGGCGGCTCCGCTGTAGCGACAGCAGCAGCAGCGTCAGGCCGGCGATCACCTGCCCTTCTCGGGCATGAGCGGACCAAGTGTCCCTCTGCCCCGCAACCAAAGCACCGGAGAGAATCTGACGTGACGTGAACTGTATAATCGTAATCATCTACTCTGAACTTCAGAGCCAGATTTAACTCGGATCTGTTGTCCTTGAATATCATAAATACCTGTCTCCTGAAAGACATGACGTGCTTCAGGAGAGCAGATTTACAGCCCAGCGGAATCATCTTTATCGCGGACACGAGTTTCCCGTGCCGCGACAGTTCCTTCATTAGAGCCTCATTGCTCAAAAACGGCGGTGCGTTTGAAATAATAATCTTTTTAGCAGGTGTTACCAGAGGCAACACCTGCACCAGCGAGCCGTCCACCACCACATTCACTTTATCAGTGCTGTCCAAAAAAATGACGACAGCACTGTTCATCCTTGAGGCGGACTTGACCCTGCTGTAGCCCACTACTGCACCCACAGCCAGGCGACACGCCGACATCCGGACACAGTCTTACGGCATGTCGGCGAGTCAGCTTCTCCAGCCCGGAGACTCCAGGTGCTGCCATTACCTGCCCGGCTGCAGCGCCGGCGGCAGCTACCGTCAAACACAAATAACTTAAAAACTATAAACTATTAACAACTCAAAATCAGTGGTCACAAAAGAAAAATTAAATATCAACAAAAAACCACCAAGCAGCAAAAAGAAGAGGATAGACAAAGTCAGAAAAGTTTGAAAAAACACTCACCCTGACCACGCTCTCAGCCACGCTCACTCCCAACATTCACTCAGAGAGAGAGAGAGAGAGAGAGAGAGAGAGAGATTCTTTGTATGTTTGGTGGACTTTTTCTGTTGAAATTAAAAGACCACGCTGACTGATCCTTCCTGAACCCGCCGTGAGCAGCAAAGCTCACAGAATCAAATGACAAAAATAATTCTATATATGTATATATATATTTGAGTTAATATCGAGCTGTCAATTAAAGGAAACACAGCTGTAAACAGTTTAGTGGGGATTGGATCTATCTGAGGTTTGAGGGTTGACGGTTTTGGATGATGATACTAATGATGCTCAGGGAGAAACTGTCTAACTGTACACCTGGTGCTTCTCTTGTGCTAAAAGATGAGTTTGGTCAAAAACCGGTTCTCTCTCGGTCTCTCACAGCTCCGAACGACCATCATCATGTTTGATGTTTGCACACTCGTCACTTCCATCCATGTCAGCTGTTTTTCTTTTCTTTTCTTTTCTTTAGATGAATAAGTCTTGTCTAAGTCAAAGTCTGTAGGTTTCATTACACCACATAACTTGTAAACACCTTCCTTGATTTCATTTATTTAAATAATTTTTGGATAAAATATGACCCCCACAACTTTTTTTTTTTATCACCAGCTCCCACTGCCACTGTTTTGTCTTTGTTTTTTTGTTATTTAGTATTCTATCACTTGAAGTTGCCTATTAGCATTGGGATTTTTAATGTATCCGAACAGATGTTGTGGACAGTAAGATAATTACAATAAAGATATAATAAAGTATTTTTACAACATTGCTCTGGTCTCATCCTCATTCAGGGTGTTGTGACCTGCTTTCCGTGTCTTGATGACTTGACCGCAGTATTATTGTCTCCTCTTATGCCTCTGTGTGGTTTTTCATAGTTATTTTAATCATTTGTACCATCTCTTTATGGCCATCTCACCAACTTTCCTGTGGTTGTATTTGTTTTTTTTTTCTTCTGGCTAAGCAATTTGTATCATTATTAAGAAAGGTGATACATGAATAAAGTCTGCAATTTATTATTACTATAGTTACATTAACATCATTATTATTGTTAGGAATATGTCAGTCTTAAAAATATTAAGAACCTGCATTAGTGAAGCCTGATTATGAGGCTTATCATATTTCCAGTTCAATGGTACAACCTGATATAAATTATAATGTTACACTTGGTCTGATCAGACAAATGACTATTCTACAGAATGTTCCATTGTACCAGGTGGAGGGAATAGTTTTAATAATGTATTTCAGACTTTCTGTCAATAAAATGATACAAACATATTTGGTGCTTGTGATTTGATTGTGCCTTACTTTAACCCCTGACCATCATAGCTCTTGAATTTTTATGTTACCAGGTCAGTCATTTTGTGACTCATGCAACATTCTCCTTTGGTTTTCTCATTAGAATAGACAATGATTTTTTTTTTAAACAAATCTGACTTTCAAGTTGACTTAACACTGAAAGCTCACCTTGTTCTTCCCTCTTTGACGTTAAACCAGGAAAAGATGTAGATTATTCCCACCACCATGTCAAACACAATCTCCTCCCACTTGCTGATGCAGAAGTCTGTCTCACAGTGGACAATCCAGAAGGTCATGATGCACCAGTGTAGGACAATGAAGATGCCAAAGTAGAGTTGAAACACAGAGGCGAACAGGGCGAAGGTGATGACCCTGGCTGCGATGGTGAAGAAGTGCCAGCAAAACTGGATGATGACGGCCAGGTAGCTGATGGGTTTCTTGTCGTCCCGGGACTCTCGCAGGGCCTTCTGGTAGGAGGCCAGAGCCCAGGCCAGAGAGACGAGTGAGGCTGCTGCAGTTATACCTGCAACACACACACACACACACTCACTGATCTGTATCGTTCATGGCATCTAACATGGAGCTTTGTGGAGGAAGTTGCTTAAAATGGAAGCAACAGCTAAATCAAAAGACAACTGCTCTTCAATGGCCAGAAGTGCCTGCAGGATAAAATCAAACCACTGGCAGAATCACTCGGGTTTACCCAGGCTACTGTTGTTCAGGGGATGATTAAACTGTTCTGTTCAAGATTATCTCCACAGAAACCCATAGTGAGAAGCTCCTGTCCAGTATCCTAACTCGCCCCCATCAGAACCTTTGAGAGAACACAGGTCACTGTCTCCAAGATAATTGTACAGGTTTGTGCAGGCTAGTATCAAGCTGCTGGATAATTTTTTTTATGTAACATGGATTTAAAAGTGTTGTGCTGCTGACGATCATTAAATATTCCCACAAGCCTCTTTTTCAGGCGTTTTAGTTGTGATGGTTAAGGTTAGGGTGAGGGGCTAGGGAATGTATTATGTCCATGAGTGTCCTCAGTATGAATGCTGAGTGTGTTTCAGTTACCTTGGACAGCCTGCGGCTTGTGTGTCTGTATGATGATGCACAGCTGCAGCACCAGTTGTGGAGCGCTCTCCAGAAAGGTGGCCAGCAGATGCAGCATGCTCACATCTGCAAACTCGTACACCATCCTCCAGTGGTAACGCCAACATTCCGTGTCAGCACTCTGACGACTCCGAACACCCAGGTAGATGGTGTGAAGATACCTGGAGAAAAGAAAGGTATTTGGCCCGCTTGGCTGGTTACTTGTTGGGCTCTGGTCGGAAAACAATCTAAATTTACAACCATAATGTCTTATATAAAAGTCCATGTGACATTTCACAATGTATGGCTTCGGGATGAAAATAAATGGATGAAAGTTTACACCTGAGGGGAGAACACACACACACACCCCTCAAACACCACTAAATAGAGCTCTGGATGTCACTCAGTTTCTTTGAGCCACCATTTTGAATAGGACAGGAATCTCGTCACACAGTAAACCCACGTTAAAGAACCTCATACTCCTTGATAAAGATCTGTGTTGTATGACTACATGATCAGTAATTGTCCTGTCTGTATGCTGAGCCACATCAAAGAAGATATTCTTTTACGACAGACAATAACGTTTTTCTGATTCTGATATTTCCGCTCGAATGGTTTGGAGATAAAGTATGAGAGTCAAGGTTGAGATGGTCACGTGCAGAGGAGAGATAGGGATTATATTGGAGAAAGGATGTTGAAGATGGAGCTGGCGGGCAGGAGGAAAAGAGGGAGACCACAGAGAAGGTTCATGGATGTCGAGGACACAAGGGAGAGGACAAGATTGTCGCAGAAGATCCACTGTGGTGACCCCTAAAGGGAGAAGCTGATAGAAGAAGTGCGACTCAAGTCCATCTCCCAACTCTCCCATCATCATTTTGCAAGGCACTAATCAGGTCTGAAACCCAAACTTCCCTGAAGTCCATGTGTGATAAGTGCTATTCAGAGGTGCTGAAGAAATGTGCAAACATGACTCACTATATAAAGAAAGTGCGTTTCCATCATGAAAAAAAAAACAGACCTGAAAAATCAAACTAGATTGAAGAAGCTAAATAATAACTTAATATCTCTGCTGTTTGAGAGCAGCACAATTTAAAAAGTAAATAATGGATTTTGATGCAGTTTTCCAGGTACGTTCTATGGGAAGAAATTATTGGATTTTATTGGTCATCCAGACATGGATCCAGATTAAGGACAGTTTTAACTTTGCAGGATTCTGATTTTCTGATATTGTTTAAAGCACCAGGGATGTCATGATGCCACAAAGTGGAGCTCCAGGGAAACTACGGGTTGCATGGGCAGGGCATGAGACTTATGCTTCCAAAGTGATATAGTTGTATAAAATATAACAAGCATTATCTGTTATTTGTAACATTTATTTACCATATTTACTGTAAAAAAAAAAATAGCTGACAGATAATTGTTTTTTTATTTGAAATACAGTTGGACATGTGTTTGTGTTTTCTGAGAGGGTTTTACACAAACATGGTAACAAATCATAAAGATTTATTAATACATTTATGAATATTAGGCCAAAAGGCCAAAACAAAATACACAAATGTATGTATACGGTGAAGTGTAGAGTATGATTTACTGTACAGTTAAAAACAAACATATTAGATGGACAGCACCTCAAATACAACATCAGTGCAACAATAGTGATCAAAGCCTCAACTCCCAATAAGAAAGATGATATAACAGAAGAAGCTGTGAATTTTTAATATGGACCACTTGGAGAAAGTGTCATGTGAATGATAGAAACCAAAGTGTGAGGCTTCATAAAGATGCGCATTAAAAACAAAGTCTCACTGTGGCAGTGGGGCTTGGTTAGAGCGACGGCTGCTGGAGGAAAGGAAGGAGTGGCTCAGCCGGTGATCAGACAGCTGGACAGAATCAGGTAATTAGTCAGCTATATAAGCATGTTTGTAACCTGGTTCTGATCTCTTGCAGTAGGCTGGGTCCTCACGCGGACACACACAGAGAGAGAGAGAGAGACGGAGAGACACAGAGACACAGAGACACAGAGAGTGAGGGCAGCGCAGCGCAGCAGAGCGCTGACATCGCAGCCACAGCTGACTGCTTTTGTTTTGTTTGGTTAATTGTTTTCAGTTGACAATAAACTGGTATATTTGCTCCCTCAACGCCGCCTCCTCGTCCTCCCCGAACCCCAGTGAGTGGGAAAAGCTCACAGTGGCACCTGAACAGGGACACATGGAAGGACAATCTCCGCTGTCGCTGGCCCTTCAGCACCTCGCTGCGATGCAGGAGAGCACCACCACGCTGCAGCAGCAGCAGTCCCAGCTCCTCGCGGACATTGCGGCGTCACAGCGGGACGATCGTGCTCTCCTGCGGGAGCTGCTGCAACGCCCGGCTGCCCACGGCGCCGACCCGGAGCCCGGTCGAGGACGGTCTCCGGCCGTCGCCCTGCAGTGGATGACCGCGGAAGATGACCCGGAGGCATACCTGGACATCTTCGAGGGCACGGCGGAGGCGTGTGGGTGGCCGGAGGAGGAGAGAGCGCTTCGGCTTCTTCCCCTGCTCACCGGCGTGGCGCAGCTGGCCGCGCACAGCCTGCCGGCGGCCGCGCGCCACGACTACACACAGCACAGGAGTGCCCGCTCATGGAAGTGGGGCAAGTGGTTCGGGTTGCCGGGCCGCCGGCCCCCTCCCCCGGTTCGGAAGGGACGTACCGTATACCGGTATGTATACAAGGGGGTACACATCAAGCTCTGCTGGATTCTGGTTGTGAACACACCATGATCCATCAGCGCTTGGTTCGACCGGGGGCATTGTTAGAGGCATCGTGGGTGAGGGTGAGGTGTGTGCATGGGGATATTCACGATTATCCGGTGGTGGCTCTGGAAATTTATTTTAAAGGGAAAAAACATAGAGTAAAGGCTGGAGTTAGTACTCGCCTCACGCACCCTCTAATTTTGGGAACAAATTGGCCGGGGTTTACGAGCTTAGCAGGGGAAACCATGAGGGTGCGGTCACGTAAGTCAGGGAAATGTGAGTTATGTGCTGTCCTTAGTGGTGAGGCGGAGGTGCCGTATCCCGACGCTGCTGGGGGGGGGCACAGATGGCGCCCATGGAAGATTTTCCCCTAGCACAGTCTCGGGATGAGACCCTCCGCCACGCCTTTGACCAAGTGATGGAAATTGATGGTTGTCCGGTTCACCCTAACGCAGCACTCTCTCACCCCTACTTTGTTGTCGTTAAAGACCGTTTATACAGAGTGAGTCGTGACGCTCGAACAGGGGAAGAGCTCTGCCAGTTGTTAGTCCCAAAAAGCCGCAGAGAAACGATTTTCCAGGCGGCTCACCACAACCCCATGGCGGGTCACCTCGGATATGATAAGACACTGAACCGGATCATGGCCCGATTTTACTGGCCGGGCATTCGGGCGGATGTAAGTCGGTGGTGTGCATCCTGCCGCGAATGTCAATTAGTCAACCCTCCGGCCACCCCAAAAGCGCCCTTGCGCCCATTACCATTAATGGAGGTCCCTTTTGATAGGCTTGCCATGGACCTCATCGGGCCATTAGACCGGAGCGCACGGGGATATCGCTTTGTATTAGTTCTAGTGGACTATGCAACGCGATATCCCGAGGCAGTACCCTTGCGCAACATCTCGGCGAAGAGTGTTGCACAGGCACTGTTTCAGGTCATCTCCCGAGTTGGGATCCCGAAAGAGATCCTGACTGACCAGGGCACATCGTTTATGTCACGTACACTACGCGAGCTATACGAATTACTGGGCGTCCGCTCAATCCGGACTAGTGTGTACCATCCCCAGACTGATGGCCTGGTGGAGCGGTTTAACAAAACGCTAAAGAACATGATTCGTAAGTTCGTACACGAGGATAGTCGTAATTGGGATAAATGGTTGGACCCTCTGTTTGCAGTGCGGGAGGTGCCCCAGGCCTCCACGGGTTTTTCGCCCTTTGAACTCCTGTTCGGCAGGAAACCTCGGGGTGTCTTGGACCTGGTTAAGGAAAACTGGGAGGCGGGTCCAAGCACCAGTAAAAATGAGGTACAGCACGTACTGGACCTGCGAGCAAAACTCCATTCACTGGGTCAGTTATCACGGCAGAATTTGCTCCAGGCCCAGGAACGTCAACAGCGGCTGTACAACAGAGGGGCTAAACTTAGACAGTTTTCACCGGGAGATAAAGTGCTTCTATTGCTACCGTCGTCTAGCTCCAAATTACTCGCCAAGTGGCAAGGGCCCTTTGTGGTCACACGGCGAGTGGGGGATGTTGACTATGAGGTTGTGCGTTCTGACAGGGGTGGAGCAACACAGATTTACCACCTTAAAAGGCCTCCCTCAAAGCCTGGAGGGAGGTGGCGTCTGTTTCTCTGGCCACCACGGTGATTGAGAGAGATGAGCTGGGACCGGAGGTGACTAAATTAAACAGGTCGGCGCCGGTCCCCGTTGACGATCATCTCTCGCCGGGCCGGAGAGCAGACGTGGCCTCGTTGCAGCGGCAGTTTGCCGACGTGTTCTCTCCCCTGCCGGGACGCACAAACCTCATACACCACCACATAGAAACTTCCCCGGGTGTGAACATAAGAGGAAAACTGTTCAGGCAGAACTTCAGGCTATGTTAGAGATGGGAGTAATAGAAGAGTCCAACAGTGACTGGTGTTGCCCCATTGTTCTTGTTCGCAAGTCTGATGGGTCAATACGGTTCTGTGTGGACTACCGTAGAGTCAACGAGGTGTCCAAATTCGATGCCTATCCAATGCCCCGGGTCGACGAACTCCTGGATCGGCTGGGCACGGCTCGCTTTTTTACGACACTGGATTTGACCAAGGGCTACTGGCAGATTCCCTTGTCGCTAGAGTCCAGGGGAAAAACGGCCTTCTCCACTCCGTATGGTTTGTACCAATTTGTCACGCTTCCATTTGGGTTGTTCGGGGCCCCAGCCACGTTCCAGCGCCTCATGGACCGGGTGCTGCGGCCTCACTCTGCATATGCTGCGGCCTACTTGGATGATGTCATCATTCATAGTGAGACCTGGGAGCAGCATATGGTTTCTGGGGCTGGCCGGTTACTATAGGAGGTTCATCCCGGCCTTCTCGGAGCTGACCAGCCCCCTAACCGACCTGACCCGAAAAGGTGCCTCAGATCCGGTCCAGTGGACGGAGCCGTGTCAGCTGGCGTTTGGGAGGGTTAAGCAAGCCCTCTGTGGGGAGCCACTTTTATACACACCTAACTTTTCTCTCCCTTTCATCCTGCAGACCGACGCCTCGAACAGCGGGCTGGGGGCCGTTTTGTCCCAGGAGGTGGAGGGGGTCCACCGCCCCGTACTGTACATTAGCCGGAAGCTAGCTCAGCGGGAGGTGAGCTACAGTACGGTGGAGAAAGAGTGCCTCGCCATACGGTGGGCGGTCGGTGCCCTCCACTACTATCTCCTGGGGCGCCCATTCACCCTCTGGTCGGACCATGCCCCGCTCCAATGGCTCCACCGCATGAAAGATGCCAACGCGCGGATCACTCGCTGGTATCTGGCTTTACAGCCTTTACGGTTCAAGGTGATCCATAGGCCGGGGAACCGCATGGCCGTGGCCAACTTTCTCTCCCGCTCTGCGGAGGGGGCGGGGAGTGGGCTTGCGGCCGGCGGGGTCCCGGCCTAAGTCGGGCGGTGGGGGTATGTGGCAGTGGGGCTTGGTTAGAGCGACGGCTGCTGGAGGAAAGGAAGGAGTGGCTCAGCCGGTGATCAGACAGCTGGACAGAATCAGGTAATTAGTCAGCTATATAAGCATGTTTGTAACCTGGTTCTGATCTCTTGCAGTAGGCTGGGTCCTCACGCGGACACACACAGAGAGAGAGAGAGAGAGAGAGAGAGAGAGAGAGAGACGGAGAGACACAGAGACACAGAGAGTGAGGGCAGCGCAGCGCAGCAGAGCACTGACATCGCAGCCACAGCTGACTGCTTTTGTTTTGTTTGGTTAATTGTTTTCAGTTGACAATAAACTGGTATATTTGCTCCCTCAACCCCGCCTCCTCGTCCTTCCCGAACTCCAGTGAGTGGGAAAAGCTCACACTCACATAGTTGATTTTTATATTTATTTTAACTTGTTAATATCATTATTATTATAGTTATTGTTGTTATGAATGTATTTATTATTTATAGTTCCCAGTTAAATGTACAATTTGCTTTGTTTTTACTTTTGTTATATATTTTTTTCTTATTTATTTTATCCATTATTTATTATTGTATATAGTCCTCCAGATTTGCACTGAAAATAAATATTTTTTAAATGGCATTCAATTACAGCTTTCTTCATTTGATTTGAGTCCTTGACTTCACACAATGCAGCTATTGATACAATGACCCTGCTACTTCAATATATACAAATTAATTGTAATGTATAACTAAATTATAATGCATCTTAAACATGATGATGCTGTGGACCTGTACATGAGGACATTTTCTCTATCTGGACCTCCTTAAATCGTAATTGACTATCCCTGCGCTATGTAACAAATCCTGGTTTGAGGTTGATGAGGTTTTGTCCTTTGTTCTTTTTGCTATCCTCAATCAAGCCAATGGAGTATAGTCCAGTTTAGCTAGTGTCATAACGTGCCAGGGAACTAGTGCATCATGCTACCATATTAGCTTAAGAAGCCCTCTTAGGGGCCGTCCTCATGGAAACAGGTTCTTTCATTGTGTTGCAGTTTCTGTTATTTTATATCATGTGTACAACCAAATAAAGTGCTTGTTTTACAGCCCATGGTTCTGGTTCTGCTCTCACTGCTCGCTTTTCACGGCCTCATGTGATGGAGAGCAAAGTATCAGATACAAACAACATCATCCGAGCTCCAGTGCATAGGAGGAAGACTAGCTGTCCAGGGTGACTAGAAACTGCAGAATCTGTCCCTGCAGTGACACCTGCTTTTTGATACGCATGTGTCAATCTGTGTGTGTTAATGGATGAAATGGCAAAACTGTTAATTGCTTTGAGTGGTCATGCACTCCATCCACAAACAATGTCACCCTCAGTGAAACATTCAATTAAATGGATTTGTATAGAACCAAATCACAACATACTAGTAAGGCAGAAACCTTACAATTACCACGCCATTATCAGAGTCACACTCAGGGCTTTAATCACTTTTTTGTGCCCAACACAAATATCACAATTTTGAGTATCTAGCAATGCTGTATCAAAATGTAACGCAGACTTTAAAATATATATTTTTTAAAAATGCCTTTTGATTTTCATATAACGTCACACAACACCGCTGATGTATGCAGCTCCACCTGACTCGACTGAAAACACAAAGACACACTCACAAAAAGGTTTAACAAGTGAATTCTAGTCTTGTCCCCACCTACCCCTGTATACACACAAAAGCTCCAGTCAGGTGTGATGGTATTGCATGACAAAAAAAGGATACAACACACAATGTTTGATTACTTCAATTAATAAAGACCAAACTGAGGCAGAATAATAACATCAACATCAAAAATCAGCCTTATACTACTGAGCTGTTTATGGCACATTTATGCTGATGCATTTAGCACTGAGCCATTTCACAAACATAAGGCTTAAAATGAGTAACACATATTCTGCTTCCATAAAAATAAATAAATCATTTCTGCTTTTCTGTTTACATGTTTAGAGCCTGTGCTTAGTAAAGTGTGATATAACTTTTCAGATCTATCAGATTTACTGGACTTTTTTTGCCAATGTTTGGCTGATAACTGATATACAGTGGGTACGGAAAGTATTCAGACCCCTTTAAATTTTTCACTCTTTGTTTCATTGCAGCCATTTGCTAAAATCAAAAAAGTTCATTTTATTTCTCATTAATGTACAATCAGCAGCCCATCTTGACAGAAAACCCCCCAGAAATGTAGACATTTTTGCAAATTTATTAAAAAAGAAAAACTGAAATATCACATGGTCATAAGTATTCAGACCCTTTGCTCAGTATTGAGTAGAAGCACCCTTTTGAGCTAGTACAGCCATGAGTCTTCTTGGGAATGATGCAACAAGTCATCAGACCAGAGAATCTTATTTCTCATAGCCTGGGAGTCCTTCATGTGCTTTTTGGCAAACTCTATGCAGGCTTTCATATGTCTTGCACTGAGGAGAGGCTTCGGTCGGGCCACTCTGCACTGTTAAAAAAAAATGTAATTTTACAGGAGATCTTCTGTAATTTTTAACAGATTTTTCCCGTTTTCCAATAAAACAGTGAAATGCTAGTAAATTTTTAGATATTTTCCGTAATTTTAGGTTTTATGTTTAAAATTACAGTAAATTAACCGTAATGTAAGTTTACATTAATATTATTTTAATAACAATTGACTGTATTTGTACATCTTTAACTGTAATTTTACATACAACTTTCTGTATTTATTTACAGGTTTATTACCATTTACATAAGACAATGTATTAACTTTAAAATAACAGATACTAACAGTAATTTAAAGATTTACCTTTAGAATTACAAGTAATTAACCATAATATGATATTACATTATTATTATGTTTTTTTAAGGGAATGTAACATATTTCTTTCATATTTTACATAAAATGTGATGTAATTTTACAGATCTTTCCAAATAATAATAATAAAGAACTGTACGTAAAATTCCAGAAATCTTTTTTGTTTTCCATAAAATTGCAGGTCATTAAGCATGCATCGTTACTTGCATGGTTATAACTGTAGATTAACAGATATTAGCAGTAGTTTAAAGATGTACCCTTAAAATTACAAATGGTTAACCATAATATAAGATTACATTATTATAATTTTAAAGGCAATTGGACATGTTCATTTTTCCATATTCAAATGTACATTACAGAAATCCGCCGTCATTCAAAGTGTTTTCCTTAAAATTGCGGGTAATTAATATGTAGAATAAAGTACAGTGGGCTCATGGGTGATGTTTTCCCCACCATTACTGGTGAAAATCTTCAGAGTTGACGAGATATATCAGTCCTTTTTTGTTTAGAAATCTGGAAAATACGTGTACAACCTTCTTGGTCTTGGTTTGTTTGATTCTATGGTGTCTTGTGAGCCCATGGGGACTGCAACAGCAGAACTGGAAAATCAGACAGGCTCCATATCAATAACACTTTTTTTTTAAATTAACTGATTAAAAAAACAACTTGTCGATTCCCATACCTATTCATAATGTCATACAGCAGGTTATTTTTTTAAGTCTGACATTCTACATATTTAAAAACGCTGAAACTGTAGAACTACATCCATTTCAACTGAGAACAGTGCACTTTTGAAAAAAAAGGGTGAAATGTCAAATCTCTAGATGAAGGAAACATCTAAAAGCATGCAGGCCAGGGGTCCCTGAGGACCAGGATTGGGAAACAATAATCTAGAGATTCGGAGTTTAACCCTCTTTTTTTCAGAAGTGCACTATTCTCATTGGAAATAGACGTAGTTCTACAGTTTCAGCGTCTTGAAATGTGCCGAATATGTCAGACATGAAAAAAATAACCTGCTGTATGACATTATGAATGGGGATGGGAATCGAGAAGTTGGTGTTGTTTCAAAAGTGCAAGCGGAACATCTTCTAGATCAGTGTTTCCCAATCCTAGTTCTCAGGGACCCCTGGCCTGTATGTTTGTATGTGTGGTCTGGTCCAGTAATATGAGTTCTGAATGCTTCTTAGTTCTAGTGGCATTTCCCCCATTTCTATTTGGAGTGCTGATGTCGGGGTTGTCTTAAAAGCTCCTGTGCATAATCTTAAAGACTTAACGTGTGTCAACTTTTTTGAGATGCGTGCTTGCTGCAGATCCATATACTACACAACCATACTCAAACACTGATCTCAGTAATCCATCATATTTATAGCCCTTAAATCATTTCTATCTGCTCCCCATTCCCTACCAACTTAACATCTCATTATTAATTAGAGCCATTATTATTATTATTTTAATTTATGAAATTTATGTTTCCTCCCTCTTCCAAATTGCCCCAGAACATCCAGAATCCCTTTCCATTCCATTATAAATGTCATGCATCATGATGGAAAGTAATAAAGGATGTATTAGTCTTCACTGCTGAGTTCCGTTTTCTACTACATACTTCCTTGAATGTTTTCCCCCTACTCTTGCTTGTATTGTTGTTTCTCTTAAAGCATCCTTGTCACTATATCCCAGCCACTACACTGTCTTTGTTTATTTGTGCTTTTGTAATTTCATGTGCAAACTTTGTTTGAAGACTGCGCTCATTATTTACTTTATTCACTTCATGCAATCAGAATAGGCGGATTCAAATTTCAAATTTGGCGCCTATTTCCAGTTTGCTTCGTCCCGCCCATAACAACCAAACTGCATGTTTGGGCATGTCATGAGTCGTGAACGTGAAAGACGTGCCGGCACCTCATGGACGCCTCGCAACTTTGTATGAAGACTGCGCTCATTATTTACTTCATTCACTTCCTGCAATCACAATAGGCGGATTCAAATTTCGAAGTTGGCGTCTATTTCCAGTTTGCTTCGTCCCGCCCATAACAACCAACCTGCATGTTTGGGCATGTCATGAGTCGTGAACGTGAAAGATGTGCGATCATGGACGCATGAACTTCAAGGATGTATGACACTGCAGCTGGTCTTATCGTGGTTGAAGCCACAGCGGACATGTCAACTGAAAGCGGCTTGTGGTAAGTGTTCCAGATAACGCATGTGAATGATATTTTCAATATGTCATACCTCAAGTAGACAGCCTTGAAGCTAACGTTAGCATCCCTCTGATACATTAGCTATTGTTACCAGAGAGCCATTGTTTTGTATGGTTTTGTGACTACGTGACTGGTGGCAGTCGGGCGATCTTATTTTACAGCATGGCCAGAGGTTAGTTGTAATGACGTTGCTCACTGCTGATAATAGTTCTTAAAAGTTGTTATTCGTGATTTGTATGTGATCAAGCTGCTGTTTGCTGCTCCGTGTAATGTCCCACTCGTCCTGCTCGAGTCCCGCACAGACTTGAGATCGTTAGACTTGACTTCGTTCTAGCATTAGCATACTAAGTTATCCTGCTCACTGCTGCCTTCCCTAGCTAGAAGCCGCTCTTTTTTCATAAGGGGAGAGCAAAGTCACACGGAGCTTATTGTGTCTGTGATTAATAACCGTTAACCGACGATTCAAATGTTCTGAGTGTCTGTGACTGGGCAATCCGATACTCCATCCTGAGAGGATGATCGACGATGTGTTTTTTTGCCGTTATAAAACACACGCTGATCAGCTGTACAGCGCCACAACCACTGTGCTCTGGCTGGAGGTTAGATCTTCACATTTCGCTAAACACTCGTGAGAAGTTGTCTGTGTTTTATGTAGCCTGAGCATCCTTGCTGTTGTTGTTTGTTTCAGGGTATATTTGCTCTGTACAAGTTGTTGCTGCTAAATGATATACAGTAGATGCCTGCTGAATGGGAATTAGTACATTTGGATTTAAATGTTAAACTGAGGTTGTGAAATGTGGGTTTTCTGGTTACCAGATTAAGTGTGGTTGCCTAATTGTGTAATCTATTAAAAAAAAGAAGCAGAATTACTGATGTTATTACTTTTTTGAACTTTAAATACTGAACCATTGAAATCAGAAAGTAACCTATTTAAAGAACCGATTTGTGTTTTTGTAACTTAATTAGACTGTGCAAAATGTATTGTTGTATTGCAACAAGTTAAAAAGCATTCTCTAGTTCTCACACAGCTCATGATTTTTGTTTTTCTGTCTGTCGCCACAGTTGCCAAGTAAAGATCCAGAGATCCAGTCCTGACTCCTGCGTCTCCTTTCCAACTGCTTTTCTCCCTTTTCCCTATATGTGTGTGCGAGCTGCTTGTAATGATGTCATGCCTGTAAAAAAGGAGACTTTGACCTGGAGAAGTAAGACCATATTGATTTCTCTGTATATAACTGCATGAATCTATTTTGGAAAGAGAAGCATTTTCCGGATCTGTGATTGACATGTTTTTAATGTTTTCATGCAAATCTTACTTTTAAGAACATAATGTTGATAGGAGTGGAGTAATGTGCTGAGTATAATCTCTAAAGGGAATATTTATCACTCTTTATTTCTGCTCTTATGTGTCTCTCTTTGTTAGGAAGAAAAGTGGCACATTGTTGGCTTTGCTAGCAATGCTCATTGGCTTGTGGATCACAAGGCAGACATGTAGTGCTGTAATTGTGCCAACCTGAAGTGAGTGATGATTAATGTGAAATATACTTTCAAATCAAAAAATCCTGATGAATCCTCTAATGTAAATAATGACCTGGTTCTCTCTTCATTAGCACTGATGGTACCTGCTGTAGAATGAGTCATGTGGACAAGAAAACGTACACTCCTCGACACTTCACCTTGCGCAGCCAAAGTGAGTGTACAAACACACATGCACAATAGAAAACAAATCATAGTCCCTCTCCAGTTACTCTACATCAGGTAGGGGGGCAATGATATACAACTATATGGTTTGGTTGTGCTGTATATTATGCTGGTGCGTGGTATTGGTGTAATATTCCTCCATGTGGCCCTTTTTTACATGTTCCTTGATGTGTTTGCATGGCCCTGGTTAGCTTGTAAAATAGATATAATGGGTTCAGAAAATATTCAGACCCCTTCAGCTTTTTCACATTGTTATGTTGCAGCCTTTTGCTAAAATCATTTAAATGTATTTAATCTAATCAATCTGCACTCCATACCCCATAATGACAAAGTGAAAAGAGAGTTTTCGAAAATTTTGCAATTTAAGTTTTCAGACCTATAACTATGACTCTTGAAATGTAGCTCAGGATGCTTCCATTTATGTCGGTCATCTTTGAGATGTGTTTACACCTTGACTAGGTAAATTTAATGGATTTGACATGATTTGGAAAGGCACACACCTGTCTATATGAGGTCTCACAGCTGATGATGCATATCAGAGCAAAATCAAGCCATGAGGAAGGAACTGCCTGCAGAGGTCTGAAACAGGATTGTATTGAGTCATAGATCTGGGGAAGGGCTACAAATCAAATCTTCTGCAGTGATGGTTGACCTTGTGGAAGTTTCTCCCATCTCCACACAGGATCTCTGGAGCTCAGCCAGAGTGACTATCAGGTTCTTGGTCACTTCTTTTACCAAGGCCCTTGGCCCTCGCCGATCACTCAGTTGGGCTAGGCGGCCAGCTCTAGGAGGAGCCCTGGTTGTTCCAAACGTCTTCCATTTAAGAATTATGGACGCCACTGTGCTCCTGGGAACATGAGTGCATCAGATTTTTTTTTGCCTTCCCCAGATCTGTGCCTATACAAAATCCTGTTTCTGAGCTCTGAAGGTAGTTCCTTCAGGGGTGGGTGATATGGCCAAAATCTTCAATCACAGTAACGGTATACATCAAAATATAGTAATTGTTCTGTAAATTCAATGAATGGCTTCAAATAACGGTACCATACTTCGTCACATGATTATTTTTCTTTTATTTAAAAAATATTTTAAAATTAAAAATAAAAGTCAAAGCCAAAGTCTACACAAGAATGTCTGGAGCAATCCTTATTACTCCACGTGTTGGAAAGATGTGTTGCTGATTACAGTTCACAGTTAAAGTGGCAAAAAGTCTTAAAGGTACTGAACGTCAGGATTCCTGCATATACTCTGGTAATGTCTCCATAAGAAAAAATCTAAAAGTTGAAATGTTAATTTTAGTTCCTTATGAATGTTTATGTATAACGCCAAAAGGTTTACATGGATTGTCTAATCAAATGCCTGTTTTCTCCATAGATGGACAATCGGAGGTATTTAAGGAGGCCCCAGCAGCCAAGCAAGTGAACAGACAGTTTGAAGTGATCAGGCTCTGTTTCTCATGCACAGTATGTATTGCCCACATTGAATGTCTCCTAACATGATTTTTACATTTGTTTAATTTGCAAGAAATGGTTACAAAGTTTAATGGCCATGATTTAAGTCCAAATATTGTTGATTGTCTTCATAAGCTGCTCCTGTGCGTCACAATTGTGGAAGAGTACAGCTCCCAATACACATTCATTGCATCGAGAAAAAGGCCTCAAAATTACTCTTATTGCACATAACAGGCAATAAGTAGATTCTGCTAGTATATGTTACAAAAACCCATGTCATCATGTCTGATTTTAATCACCATCTGCTGCTATGAGAGCACGGTCAGACTGAATAATGCAGTGAAACGAAATGGCAATTCTGTCTGAGTATCAGGCTAGCAATACATTGAGTGGAGTATGTATGTGCAGTCAGCTCACACTGCATACTAGTAATACAACAACTATTATAATAATTGATTAATCGGTTTGAAACGTTTTTCGTGATTAAAACAAGATTTCCGATTGTTTAACCTTCTTAAGTGTAAATATTTTCTTAATTTCTTTGCTCCGGATAACAAAGAAATCATTGAAAGTTAATAATTTTGGTTTGTGGACAAAACAAGACATTTGAGAACATCTTCATTTCCAGGTTTGACGAACACCAATCAAAATTTTATAAGGTTTTCTGATATTTTATGGACCAAACGATTAATTGAGAAAATAATCGACATATTAATCGATTATGATTAATATATATAGTGTGTATATATATATATTTGGATGTATACATATGTGTATATATGTGTACATACATATATATACACACACACATATATAATCATGAAAAAAGCTTCAAACCGATTAATCGATTATCAAAATAGTTGTTGTACGTATAGTATATAGTATAGACAGAATTGCCATTTCGTTTCACTGCATTATTCAGTCTGACCGAGCTCTCATAGCAGCAGTTGGCGATTAAAATCAGACATATACTAGCAGAATCTACTCATTGCCTGTTATATATGTATGTATATATATATATATATATATATATATATATATATATGTATGTAACTATTTGAACTCCATGGTATTCAAAAATACAAAAATAAAACAAGTAATTTTTTTTTTTAAATAATGTTTTTCAAGATAACTGAAGATTACAGTATGATAATACTGCTCATGTCATGTTTTGAAAAAGTTTAACATAGATTGTTGCTTATGTCCATGCAGTAGAATAGGAGGGGACTTTCCAGTGTTACTGGATGGGCGGAGCAGGGAGCTATCTTGTTTCTACTATTAGGGATCGTGACTGAAAACATGTTATTTGAGCCCAGGGTTAAAAATATTGAAAAATTGTTTTTTCTTTTCATATAAAAAATAGTCATCCTTAGCTGTTTTGATGTATAATGACTTACTATCCTTGTTTTTCTGTCAAATGAAATGTTTTAACTATTTGTTCAGTTTACTAAAATGACTGTCTAATACCCTAAATGTACAGATATTATCTTTAAATATACCTGTAAATGTATTTTGATGTACAGTGTTCCATCATCCAATTCACTTAAATAACTAATACTGTAAATGTGCAGAAATATCTATTTGATTAAAGGTAAATATTGTCTTTATACATTGTGTCATTGTTTTTTTACTTGGGGAAACCACAATTATGCAGCAAATCAGTGTAGATAAACAAGACAGTTTCACAAAAATGACTACTAAATACCCTTAACTTACAGAGATCGGCCTTAAATGTGGCTATTTTTTTATGTATTTTTAATGTACCATGCTTTTTTTCCACCGTCCAATGAACATTTTTAAATCTCGTAATTCTTTAAAATCGCGGATTAATACTGTAAATGGGCAGACATTTATCATTGGTTTAATGCATTTAAAGCATTTTTATACATTATTTCTCAGTCATTGTACATGAAAGAACAATATTTAAAAAGGAAATCACTCTAGATAGACGAGGCCACTCCATGAAAAAAAAATCTGAATATCCTTAATTTACAGAGATTGGCCTTAAATGTAGCTATTTTTGATGTATTTGTAATGTATTTAGCTCTTTTTTCCACTGTCCAATGGTTGTTTTTTAATCTACTAATTCTCTAAAATGACAGATTAATACTGTAAATTTGCAGACATTTATCTTTAGTTTTATGAGAGTAGTTTGTTTTTATACGTTATAACTTTGTTATTTCACATGGGGAAAAATTTATTTTAACATGAAATTACTGTAAATAGACTTGGCTGTTTCCTAAAATAAATATTTTATTCTGTGAAATCACATAGATTAACCAGAAAGGTATCTGATTTTAATGTGTTTTGACATAATATGAATGTTATTTTACATTACAATTGGTATTTATCAACTAAAATATACTGTAGTTTAATTGATTTTGACTGTAAAATGTAGTCCTGTATTTTTACAGTTATTGTATGTTTTTATGTGATACGGTTATTTACTGTAATTTTACGGTATTCGTTTGGAAACTTTGCTGCCAGTGCTTTTACCGTTTTTTTACAGTTTTTTTTTTAACAGTGTGCCATAAAGCCCCGACTGGTGGAGGGCTACAGTGATAGTTGACTTTGTGGAACTTTCTCCCATCTCCCTACTGCATCTCTGGAGCTCAGCCACAGTGATCTTTGGGTTCTTCTTTACCTCTCTCACCAAGGCTCTTCTCCAACGATTGCTCAGTTTGGCTGGACGGCCAGGTCTAGGAAGAGTTCTGGTCAATCCAAACTTCTTCCATTTAAGGATTATGGAGGCCACTGTGCTCTTCGGAACCTTGAGTGCTGCAGAAATTATTTTGTAACCTTGGCCAGATCTGTGCCTTGCCACAATTCTGTCTCTGAGCTCCTTGGGCAATTTCTTCGACCTCATGATTCTCATTTGCACTGTGAGCTGTAAGGTCTTATATAGACAGGTGTGTGCCTTTCCTAATCAAGTCCAATCAGTTTAGTTAAACACAGCTGGACTCCAATGAAGGAGCAGAACCATCTCAAGGAGGATCAGAAGAAATGGACAGCATGTGAGTTAAATATGAGTGTCACAGCAAAGGGTCTGAATACTTATGACCATGTGATATTTCAGTTTTTCTTGTTTAATAAATTTGCAAAAGATTCTACATTTCTGTTTTTTTTTCTGTCAATATGTGGTGCTGAGTGTACATTAATGAGAAATAAAACTTTTTTGATTTTAGCAAATGGCTGCAATGAAACAAAGAGTGAAAAATTTAAAGGGGTCTGAATACTTTCCGTACCCACTGTATGTAAGTTCTCCCTGCAACCACCTGTACTTTGGTCATCTAGTCTCTTCTGTAGTTAGATTTACATAACATTTTTCATTAAACATTAAACATTAACATTACAAAATAATAATTGTAGAGGGCACATGTTTAGAAATCTAGGAGGCAGCAGTCAGCCTACTGTGTTAGTCATTAGTCATTGGGGATCTGGGCGTGTTTGCAATACCTGATAATATATTTCAAACTGATATAGTGCCGATAATATCCCTAATGTTCTACTTACACCGGAACTCAAGGGCAGTCTGAGTTGAGGCTTCCTCGGAATTGTATTCGGCCAGTAGAAACCCAGTATATCTATACTGAGGGTATCAACACATCCCCACTCTCTGCACCTTTAATTCAAGAAGATGTGAAGGGAAGTCACTAAGCTTCAGCAGCTGGAGAGAAGTGAACTGAACACAAAATCATGGCTACATTTGTCAGAGGGAAACATGTTAAAGATGGCAGCTGGTAGACATGCTGAAGGAGCGGGCACACACACACACACACACACACACACGCACACACACCAAGGCCTACCTCCAGATCTGGCCCAGCTGGAGGATGTGGATGACGGACTGGCCGAACCATACGCAGAAGGAGTAGTATGCTGAGCGCTTCTTGCTCCTGCAGCCCAAGGCCATGCTCGCGGTGCTGTTGCTCGTGGTGTTCTTGCTGGCCGTGGACGCTTGTCTCTGCGGCATGGCCGGCTGCTGTGGGGCGGTGATGTCTCCGTGTGAGGCGGAGCCGCTCAGCAGCTTGTTCCCGTCCATGAGCGCACAGTCCGCGGCGGCCGATTCGGCGCTGTCCTCGGTGCTGAAGTCGTGAACGAACCATCTGAAGCTGAAGAGCTGGACGGAGAAGGAGCCCAGCACCACGAAGAACAGCGTCAGGCCGAACCACCAGTAATCTCGTTGGAGGTAGTAATCCACCGACAGCCACACGTCGGTGCCTACATCGGCCACATACACGGTCACTGCGGCTAAGATCCACAGACTGTCCCACACCGTATACTTCTGCTGCTCCCTGCTCAGGCGGAGACACGTCGAGTTGCTGCTTCCGCCGCCGCCGCCACCGCCGCAGCACCGCGATTCCCCGTTAGCGAAGTCTCCCTCCCCGGTGCCCGCAGAGTCGGGCTGTCCGCCCGGGTGGAGCCCCTGCGCCGATCCGGAATGCTCCGAGTTCTGCAGCGGAGTGAAGGCCACGTCACTCTTCTTCATCTTCAGAACCCCGTCCGATTTAGCCGCCATTATTGGAAGCTTGCAATATTAGTGTGATATTATTTCCCCCTCGGTTCCTCCCCTCCTGCCTCCTTCCTTCCTGTCTTCCTCCGTCGACACCCTTCTCCTGCGTGTGATCGCTGCTGCTCCTCCTCTCTGGGAAGGACCAGCTCTTCTACACTCTACACTCTACACTACCTCCTGCATATAACACACTACACACATACAGAAGGGAAGAAGGACCGGTGCTCTGATGTTCTGGTTCCGATATTCCGGTCCATGTCACGTCTTTCCTGGACTTGTTCAGCTAAGGATCCGATCAGGGGATTCCGTTTCCCCCAGCCTACACCTGCGGTATGTCCCTCCGTGTCCTCCAAGTGTCCTGATCTGATGGTGCTGGTGCTGAACCTGATGCTGGTGCTAGTGCTGATGCTGGTGCTGGTGCTGATGTTGGTGCTGGGAGTGAAGATGAAAAAAAAGGGCCAAGAAAAAAGTGGAAGGCTGCAGCCATCTGCCTCATCCATGGCACAGACTGAAAAGGATGACATCATCCCCCCAACATACACCCACCGCCACCCCCCCCCCCCCCCCACACACACACACACACACTGTTTGCACACCTTTTGAGCTCTGTCTGACTGTCTGCTGTCTGTCTGTCACAGCACAGATTAAAGCCTTGTTCCCCTTTTCATCCTCTGCTGCACGTGCACACCTCAGTTTGCAGGTGAGTAGTAAATGATCTGAGGCAACCACGGCCTTTCAGCACCATGGACAGATCCTCAGCACTACATCACTTTACAGTCACACACAATATTTACAAGCAAATAAAATACTGTAAAATATTGTATAGTATGAAATACATTATTTAGTATGTATAACAATTTACTGTAAATATACACACTGGCAGGTTCTTTCTGAAAAAAAAGAATACATTCACAACACAACCAAATGTGTGAATGCAGCAAGCAGAGTGTGACAAATCAAAGCACTTATGTTTTGTATGTTGCGTTAAAGCTTATCAGCTTCTTTAATTTTATATCGTCACACTTTGTTACATAGCACAAAACAAAATCCATACAATATCCTTAATGTCAAATCCTCTACACTATGTACTGATTAAATTAACTTAAATAAACTTATTAGTGCCTGCAGCGCAAGCATTTCTTGTCATTCTTGAGTCGTATAGTAGTCTGCGGGTCTGCAGCTGGACCTACTTGAGTTACATTTCACTGCTGCCGTCTCACGTCCGCCCGCTTCCACACAGCTGCACAGCTGGAGTCAGAGACTAGTTTTTTTGGGTTTTCTTCTTGCACGCAAATCCACTTTAAATGTTGTAAACTCCTCCGACAATATTGAGAAAACCCCACACCTATATCAAAACATGCGGTTTGATCGGGAATGGCGTGCAAAACACTTTAATTGTTTCGAGCAACCATTGGTGACAAAAATGGCAAAAACTGCAGATCATTTCAACATACACATGAATGGAAGACGGTTGAACAAATGATCACAACCCAGCCCATTTTGGAGCCTCACAGTGTTGTCATACTTTAACCTGAAATTTTTGATACATATGAAGCACAAGCACAGTTTATACTTTTTGGGACACTTTCAGATTTTATAATGCAGGCGTTAGCAACTGATGTTTAGAAGGCGGAGGGGGGAATAGGGAGTGAGAGGGGTTTATGAGTCTCTCTCTCTCTCTCTCTCTCTCTCTGCTTTAAAACTTGGTGTTTTAAAGTTTGATTCCACCGAAATACCACTTTGTCTACATCATGTTTTTAAGGTTCAATCCACATTTTCAGATTTTGTAATGCAGTCACCAAAATGTCATAGTTTAGTACGTCGTCCAAAAAGTCACCAAAATGCTATAGTTTAAGACATCGTCCAAAATGAGAAAAAAATGTCATAGTTTAGTATGTCGTCCAAAGTTTGACAAAAATGTCAACGTTTAGTATATCGTCCAAAAAGTCACCAACATGTCATAGTTTAGTATGTCGTCCTGAAACTCACCAAAATGTCATAGTTTAGTATGTCGTCGAAAATTTGACAAAAATGGCATAATTTAGTATATCTTCCAAAAAGTCACCAAAATGTCATAGTGTAGTATTTCGTCCAAAATTTGACAAACATGTCATATTTTGGTATATCATCCAAAATTTGACAAAAATGTCATAATTTAGTATGTCATCCAAAATTTGACAAAAATTTCATACTTTAGTATGTCGTCTAAAAAGTAACCAAAATGTCACAGTTTAGTAAGTAGTCCAAAATTTGACAAAAAGTTCATAGTTTAGTATGTCGTCCTGAAACTCAGCAAAATGTCATAGTTTAGTATGTTGTCCAAAATGTGACAAAAATGTGATAATTTAGTATATTGTCCAAAATGTCACCAAAATGTCATAGTTTAGTATTTTGTCCAAAATTTGACAAAAATGTCATAGTTTAGTATATCGTGCAAAAAGTCACAAAAATGTCATAGTTTAGTGTCGTCCAAATTTGACAAAAACGTCATAGTTCAGTATGTTGTCCAAAATTTGAGAAATATTGTCATAGTTTATAGTATGTCGACCAAATTGTGACAAAAATGTCATTATTTAGTATATCGTCCAAAATTTGACAAAAATGTCATAATTTAGTTTATCGTCCAAAAAGTCACCAAAAATGTCATAGTTTAGTATATCGTCCAAAAAGTCACCAAAATATCCTACTTAAGTATGTTGTTCATAATATCACCAAAATATCATAGTTTAGTATGTTGTCTAAAACTTACCAAAATGTCATAGTTTAGTATTTCGCCAAAAATTTGACAAAAATGTCATAGGGTTAGGGTTAGGGTTAGGTATGTCGACCAAAATGTGACAAAAATGTCATAATTTAGTATATTGTCCAAAAAGTCACCAAAAATGTCATAGTTTAGTATGTCGACCAAAATGTGACAAAAATGTCATAATTTAGTATATCGTCTAAAAAGTCACCAAAAATGTCATAATTTAGTATATCGTCCAAAATGTGACAAATATTTCATAGTTTAGTATGTTGTCCAAAATTTGACAAAAATGTCATAGTTAAGTATGTCGTTCAAAAAGTCACCATAATGTCATAATTTAGTATATCTTCCAAAAAGTCACCAAAATGTCATAGTTTAGTATGTCATCCTAAAAGTCACCATAATGTCATAATTTAGTATATCTTCCAAAAAGTCACCGAAATGTCATAGTTTAGTATGTCGCCCAAAATTTGACAAAAATGTCATAGTTTAGGATGTGATACATTTGTGCAGATGTTGAGATGATTAAAAACAGCCAAGGTTGTGTAAAGGTGGTTTCATTCAATTCAGTGACGAGAGATTTAATTATCAAGAAAAGATTAAAGGCCCAATGTGTGAAAACCTTTTATTAGCAGAATCTATGACCCAAAAAAAAATTTGACAAACATGTCATATTTTGGTATATCATCCAAAATTTGACAAAAATGTCATAATTTAGTATGTCATCCAAAATTTGACAAAAACTTCATACTTTAGTATGTCGTCTAAAAAGTAACCAAAATGTCACAGTTTAGTAAGTAGTCCAAAATTTGACAAAAAGTTCATAGTTTAGTATGTCGTCCTGAAACTCAGCAAAATGTCATAGTTTAGTATGTTGTCCAAAATGTGACAAAAATGTGATAATTTAGTATATTGTCCAAAATGTCACCAAAATGTCATAGTTTAGTATTTTGTCCAAAATTTGACAAAAATGTCATAGTTTAGTATATCGTGCAAAAAGTCACAAAAATGTCATAGTTTAGTGTCGTCCAAATTTGACAAAAACGTCATAGTTCAGTATGTTGTCCAAAATTTTAGAAATATTGTCATAGTTTATAGTATGTCGACCAAATTGTGACAAAAATGTCATTATTTAGTATATCGTCCAAAATTTGACAAAAATGTCATAATTTAGTATATCGTCCAAAAAGTCACCAAAAATGTCATAGTTTAGTATATCGTCCAAAAAGTCACCAAAATATCCTACTTAAGTATGTTGTTCATAATATCACCAAAATATCATAGTTTAGTATGTTGTCTAAAACTTACCAAAATGTCATAGTTTAGTATTTCGCCAAAAATTTGACAAAAATGTCATAGGGTTAGGGTTAGGGTTAGGTATGTCGACCAAAATGTGACAAAAATGTCATAATTTAGTATATCGTCCAAAAAGTCACCAAAAATGTCATAATTTAGTATATCGTCCAAAATGTGACAAATATTTCATAGTTTAGTATGTTGTCCAAAATTTGACAAAAATGTCATAGTTAAGTATGTCGTTCAAAAAGTCACCATAATGTCATAATTTAGTATATCTTCCAAAAAGTCACCAAAATGTCATAGTTTAGTATGTCATCCTAAAAGTCACCATAATGTCATAATTTAGTATATCTTCCAAAAAGTCGCCGAAATGTCATAGTTTAGTATGTCGCCCAAAATTTGACAAAAATGTCATAGTTTAGGATGTGATACATTTGTGCAGATGTTGAGATGATTAAAAACAGCCAAGGTTGTGTAAAGGTGGTTTCATTCAATTCAGTGACGAGAGATCTAATTATCAAGAAAAGATTAAAGGCCCAATGTGTGAAAACCTTTTATTAGCAGAATCTATGACCCAAAAAAGCCGGCCCTTCACTTACTCAGACAGTCATTTCCTCTTCCTCGCTTCCTCCGACAATTGTTTCCTCTGCTATGATGAACGTCTAAAATAATGCAGTGTTGTGAAGCAATAAGTGTTACCTTCTGATTCTGAGGACGCCGGGTCAGCAGCCCTGATCCAACAAGCGTGGTTTTCCACTAACTTACTGTCTATACTCCCCACAACAAGACATTCAATCGTCACAATTACTCTGAAGCTGAAAATGAGGCTAAAAATCCTGCAAAGTGTAGGAGTCCAGTCTCACCATTAGGTGTCTCTAATTCTTAAACACTTCCTGATGTATCATTTGATGTGATATTTAATAATCTGCCCTTCTGTGCTGATGTTTATGTGAAACCTCTTTAATGCTCACAGCTGCAAAAGTAAATAAGTCAGATGAAGCACAGAGTGGATTTTAAGGAACGCCTGAATGTGTCAAGCTGTGTCTCTCTTACATTATCTCCCTGGATTATTAATGAAGATCATTGAAACAAACAATATTTACATTACACCACATCATTGCTGAACAAATGCTCATTAAAATGAACATTTAGAACAAAGCAAAACAAAAATCCGTGTCCAGAGAAAAAAGACACAACACGTTCCTGCTTACGAGCAAACATTTACAAATCCAAAATGTGAAGGAAACAGTTTTGTTTGACCACACCATGACAGGAGATGAGGCAACAGGAAGTGGCCACCTTCATTTTTTGCGCGGCACCTTGTCACCCAGTGGAACTTCAACCATCAGCTTCTGCATCAGAGATACCAAACAGGCACATATTATATTTGAGAACATAATAGTTAGAGAAATAACATCCGTTACAGAGTACGTTTATTTTTAAGATGATATATGTGAATACAAATCTACCAAGAAGTTACAAAACATTTTTTTGGTGAATTTGTTTATTGTGTTTTGTATTTAATGTATCATTTTTGTAAAGTTTGTAAATGATAATATTTTTATAGGATTAAAGCCACATGTGACATATGCTATCACCACACTAACTATATCCATATCAACACAGAAAATCCACTGCTTTTATTTTATTATTTATTAATTTAATGACAAAATAATGATAATAATAATGATTATGATAATGATAATAATAATAATAATAATGATAATGATAATGATAATAATAATAATAATAATAATGATAATGATAATGATAATGATAATAATAAGAAGAATGATGACAATAATAATAACAATGTAAACATGTCAGCTGCTGTTTTTTTAAAGTGCTTTATTAATAAAGTTGGATTGGATTGAAGCGTGAGTATTAGACCTGAAGCCCCAGCTGTCGTCTCCTTTCTTTCATTTTCATTCCATGTGTATGATAATGTTTTGTCATTATTTCAACAATTATATTTTTATTGTTGTCTCAATAACACACACATACACACACCTCCAGCAGTCTGCTGTAGTAGGTGAAGCCGTCCTCTCCATCCCTTCGACTGTCGTCCACCTTGTACCTCCTGCATGCCAACAGCAGTTCACTGGAGCTGTAGAGGGGGGCGGGGTCTATTGAGTGGCTGTTGATCAGGCTGACCAGGTACTCGCGGTAATGTTTCCTTCATAAAAGAAGACCACCACGTGAGCAGAGCAGAGGACAGACAGGCCTATTAAAAAAGCTGTAGTAAACTGATATTTGAAAAGCCTGGGACTTTTTCTTTTGTTTTCTTGTGGTCATCATCCCACTTTTCCAAGACCGCTGTGCATTACCAACACAAAGAAACAGTGGCTGACAGTGGAGACAAACCTTGTGCCATCAAGGTTTGAGGCTACAACTGATTGAACTATTGCTCTTGTTAAATTATTAATTTCATTTATCAAAGAGATTTGAGGAAATCCCTTTTTACTGCATTCAAAGCAAACACTTGTTAAATAACGGTTAATCAATTAAATATGAATCAATCTCATTACTGGAGTTATAAGTTCTTGAAACTTGGATCTTAGTACTGCTCAGAAGACATATGCACGTACAATGGCTTTAGAGTCAATTCATATTTAATTATGACTAAAAGTCCCCTGTCGTGCGAACCACATAGCATTAGCTTCCTCAGCAGCTCCCGTGCAGCCGGGAGACAAACAGGGCAGCTGGGTGACTGTCCGCAATAAGAGACGTAGTTAAGCCTAAGAGCCCTGTCCACCACCAACCTGTTCACACATCAAACAAGTTTTGCCCAATGTGACCAGTGATGACATGTATAGCCGCATGTCGTCATTCAATCACTGGCTGTTGAGGTGGTGTCCAGAAAACAACATTGGGTTTTTAGATAACTGTCAAACCTTCTGGGGGAAACCTGGTCTCATGAGGAGAGACAGCGTCCATCCCACTTTGGATGGAATAGCTCTCTTATCTAGCAGCTTAGGACATTTTATTAAAAACCCATGACAATCCAGAACTGAGACCAGGACACAGAGTTGCAGTCTTTCATGCGTCTCTGTGGTTCTTTTCGAGCAGTCACCAATTAAAAACCCCATAGAGACTGTGTCTGTCCCCTGACCTATTAAAGTAAATAATAAAGTAAATAAATCTATATCAAACAGAAGGAGTTAGACATTCTAATTTAATAAAGATTAATAACAACAATAAAATAATCAAATAAGTCAAATAATACCACTTTTAAATGTGGACTATTAAATATAAGGTCACTCTCCCCTCAAAATCTGTTTTAATAAATTATCTAATTTCTGATAATTGTATTGATTTATTCTGTGTAACTGAAACTTGGTTACATGAAGAAGATTACGTTAGTCTAAATGAGTCAACTCCACCCACTCATGCTAACGCCCATACTCCTAGAAGCTCCGGCCGAGGAGGAGGTGTAGCAGCCATTTTTAATACTAGATTATAAATCAATCCCAAACCCAAACCAGGATATTTATCGTTTGAAAGCCTTATTCTTAATCTATCTCATCCTAGTTGGAAATCACAGAAACCAATTATGATAGTCACAGTTTATCTTCCACCTGCACCTTCTTCAGAGTTCCTATCAGAGTTCTCTGAGTTCTTATCTGAGTTAGTGCTTAAGACAGATAAAATCATAATTGTAGGGGATTTCAACATGCACCATGGTTTAACTCCAATACTCACACTCTTAAACAGGCGTTACATAGATTAGAAAGAAAATGGTGTTCCAATAACCTAGAGGAATTTTATATAGCCTGGAAAGATGGTTTTGTAGCTTACAAAAAAGCCCTACACAAAGCTAGAGCTGCCTATTATTCTTCTTTAATTGAAGAAAATAAGAATAATCACAGGTTTCTTTTCAGCACTGTAGCCAGGCTGACACAGAGCCACATCTCCACTGAACCATCTATTCCTTTAACACTGAGCAGTGATGACTTTATGAACTTTTTTGTGAATAAAATAACATCAATTAGAGAAAAAAATTGATCATCTCCTCCTTCATATTGGGACTGACTCATCTTTTAGCACAAGAGCTTTAGAAGCACCAGGTGCACAGTTAGACAGTTTCTCCCCTATAGATCTCCCTGAGTTAACTTCATTAGTTTCATCATCCAAACCATCAACCTGTCAGTTAGATCCTATCCCCACCAAACTGTTTAAAGATGTGTTTCCTTTAATTAACAGCTCTATATTGACTCAAATTAATCTATCCTTATTAACTGGATATGTGCCCCAAATGTTTAAAATAGCAGTTATTAAACCCCTTCTCAAAAAAGCGACCCTTGACCCAGATATTCTAGCTAATTACCGACCTATATCTAATCTTCCCTATGTTTCTAAAATCTTAGAAAAGGCAGTTGCTAATCAATTATGTGAATATTTGCACATTAATGGCCTGTTTGAAGATTTTCAGTCAGGTTTTAGATTACACCATAGCACAGAAACAGCCCTAGTTAAAGTTAGTAACTCAGATAATGGTCTAGTCTCTTAACTTGTCCTGTTAAATCTTAGTGCTGCATTTGACACCATTGATCATAATATTCTACTGCAGAGATTGGAGCAGACTCTTGGGATCACAGGTGCTGCCCTCTGCTGGTTTTAATAATACTTATCTGATAGATTCCAGTTTGTTCATGTTAATGATAAAGCCTCACTACAAACAAAAGTTAATTGTGGAGTTCCACAAGGCTCAGTGCTTGGGCCTATACTTTTTAGCCTATATATGCTCCCTCTAGGGAACATTATTAGATAGCACAACATACACTTTAATTGTTATGCAGATGACTCACAGCTATATTTATCAATGAGGCCGGATGAAATAAATCAGGTTGTTCAACAACAGGAATGTCTCAGAGACATTAAGTCCTGGATGACCTGTAACTTTCTACTTTTAAACTTTTATACTTGGCCCTAAACACGTCAGAGAAAAACTTTCTGATCACATTGTTGTTATGTATTCTGTGAGTTCGCTTTTGGGGCTTCCGTACTGCTATGTTGTGTACCGCTCTGTGCTCTGTATGACGTCTTATGTGTGCGCCCGAGCTGTAATAATATATGATCAGATCTGTACAACACTGGCCTCGTAATTATGTCTACAAACGCGTGAATACATAACATGGTGTCAGAAGTCTGTCAAGAACTGTACACGCGACCATGAATACGCAGTTTCAGCACCCCAGAATCGACTGGGATGCCGCCGATCTATTTAAGGAATTCGAGAGGTTTTGCTTCCACGTAAGTTTCGTCTTTGACGGTCCTCTCTCAGCGCTAGAAGCTAAACAGAAAGCCGGCTGGCTAGGAACGTGGATCGGTGAACAAGGCAGAGAAATCTACAAGACTGATGGGCGGATGGTGAGAAAGAAGATCCGGCTAAAGTCTTAGATAAGTTTGCTAATTACATAGACCAAGAAAGAATAAACGAATAGCCAGAAATCATTTCAAGCAGAGGAAACAAGGTACAGCTGAGAGTTTTGACCACTTTCTGAAGGATCTAAGGCTACTGCTGATGGACTGTTAGTATGCTGACTCAGACGACATGTTGATTGATGCTATCATAGCAGGAGTTAAAGAAACTCGAGTCCAAGAATGGCTGTTGGATAAAGGTGAAGATTTGACATTGGCTAAAGGTATTGACATTCCCCAGCAATTTGAAATGTCACAAAAGCAAATGAGAATTGTTAGAGAAGAGGACTCACAAGTGTCTACAGTGGCCACAAGAACAAAATACACAGCATATGCTAATAAAAAGTCAAAAAACAGTGCACAGACAAAGCCCATGCAGAGACAGACAGGAAACAAAATAAAAAACTGCTCAAAATGCCCAGCTATAGGCTCTGTATGCTCATACTGTCACAAACCAAACCACTGGGCAGCAGTCTGCTGCAACCGTGGCATGAGTTCAGTGAGTGTGGAGCCAGAAGATGCATTTGAAGAAGAAATGCTGGACATAAACCTGACAGTAGAGGATGTTCCAGTAGTAATTGTAGCATATGACAAGTGGATTGTAGACATTAGTGTCCTGTCCAAGGAAGTGAAGTTTAGAAAAGACACAGGTGCAAAGTGTAATACTATGACTCTGGACTGTTACCAGTTATTAAACCACAAGGTGAAGCCAGTTTCTGCAGTGGACCTCCCCCTGAAATACAAAGGCCGTAAAGCAAATGCAGAGCTGGAAAATGTGGACCTTGTTCAAGAGAACATGCTTAGCAGCACTGCAGCTGAGGCCCTGGGCCTGATTGTTCGGCTGGACTCCCTACAGGATGGTGCTAATCGAAATAAGGTGAGCACTAACACTGAAGCCACTTGAAGCCAGTTAGACTAGAGGATTTTCCTGAACTAACAAGCAGCACAGGCACTCTGACAGGCAAATACAACATGAAGATTGATCCAGATGCAAAGGGCGTTGTCCATCCAGTACGCCAACAACCAGTAGCACTCAGGGCTAGGATAATTGAGAAACTTCATTAGATGGTCAAGGATGGACACATTATCAAAGTAGACCAACCGACAGAGTGGGTCAGCTCCATGGTCGCTGTCACGCGTAATGACAAGATTAGAATCTGCATAGATCCAAGCGACCTGAACAAGGCCATCAAGAGGGAGTATTACCCTATGCGCACGACAGAAGAAGTCATATTATATTATATATAATATATATATATATATATATATATATATATATATAAATATTCTCGGTCTTGGATGTTAAATCAGGCTTCCTTCAGATAGAGTTAGATGAAGTGTCATCCCTCCTTACATCCTTCAGTTCAATTAAATTCAATTTTATTTGTATAGCGCCAAATCATAACATACATTATCTCAAGGCACTGTACATAGACAACATCAAGGGAAGCAGAGAATCCCAACAGTTCACACAATGAGCAAGCACTAGGCATCAGTGGAGAGAAAAAACTCCCTCTTAACAGGAAGAAATCTCTGACAGAACCAGGCTCAGAGATGTGCGGTCATCTGCCTCGACCGGTTGGGGGGAAAGGAAAATGGGGGACAGCGGAGAGGTGGGGGACAGAAAGGGGGGAGAGAAAGGACAAGATGGAGATGAGGTAGAGACAGAAGAGAGAGAGAGACCAGGAGCAGATACACAGCTGTATCAAGTAAAAGTTTATACAGTCAATGATATGGACCTTTAATTATAGCAATAATAATGGTGATGATATGTCTGATATGGATAGCCTCGAAAACTGATTTTGATCCTGCAACCTGCAAGATGAGAATACAGAGAGAGAGAGGGAAGGAAGGAAAGACACAAACTAGGGAGAGAAAGAGACAAGGTTAATGACATATAAAAAGTCATATTTATATCATGAGTGTGAGAGAGTGAATGTGCGTGCACCACAGGAAAATCCCCCAGCAGCCTAGGTCTATAGCAGCATAACTAAGAGATGGTCCAGGTTTCCCTGAACCAGCTCTAATTATAAGCTTTATCAAAAAGGAAAGTTTTAAGTCTAACTTTAAATACAGAGAGAGGCTCCGCCTCCCGAACTGTCATTGGAAGCTGGTTCCACAGGAGAGGAGGAGCCTGGTAACTGAAGGCTCTGCCTCCCATTCTGCTCTTACAGACTCTGGGAACCACAAGTAAACCTGTATTTTGTGACCTAAGTGGTCTGTTAGGGTGATAAGGTAAGACTAGGTCTTTCAGGTATGAAGGGGCCTGACCATTAAGTGCTTTGTACGTGAGGAGGAGGATTTTAAATTGAATTCGAAACTGTACGGGGAGCCAGTGTAAAGAAGCTAACACTGGAGGTATATGGTCTCTCTTTCTAGTTCCTGTCAGAACTCGTGCTCTAGCATTTTGAATGAACTGAAGGGTTCTAACAGACTTGTTGGAACATCCTGATAATAAGGAGTTACAGTAATCTAATCTAGATGTAACAAAAGCATGAACTAGTTTTTCAGCATCCTGTAAGGACAGAATATTTCTAATTTTCATAATGTTCCGCAGGTGGAAGAAGGCTGAAATGAGTTTTATATGTGAATCAAATGACATTTCCTGGTCAAAAGTAACTCCAAGGTTCCTCACAGTGGAACTGGAAGCCATGGTGATATCTGAAGTGACAATGTGATCAGAAAGTTTTTCTCTGAGGTGTTAGGGCCGAGTATAATGACCTCAGTTTTTTCTGAGTTTAAAAGTAGAAAGTTACAGGTCATCCAGGACTTAATGTCTTTGAGACATTCCTGGAGTTGAACAACCTGATTAATTTCATCTGGCCTCATTGATAAATATAGCTGTGAGTCATCTGCATAACAATTAAAGTGTATGTTGTGCTTTCTAATAATGTTCCCTAGAGGGAGCATATATAGGCTAAAAAGTATAGGCCCACGCACTGAGCCTTGTGGAACACCACAACTAACTTTTGTTTGTAGTGAGGCTTTATCATTAACATGAACAAACTGGAATCTATCAGATAAGTATGATTTAAACCAGCAGAGGGCAGCACATGATATTATGATCAATGGTGTCAAATGCAGCACTAAGATCTAACAGGACAAGTAAAGAAACTAGACCATTATCTGAAGCCAAGAGAAGGTTGTTACTAACTTTAACTAGTGCTGTTTCTGTGCTATGGTTTAATCTAAAACCTGACTGAAAATCTTCAAACAGGCCATTAATGCGCAAATATTCACATAATTGATTAGCAACTGCCTTTTCTAAGATTTTAGAAACAAAGGAAAGATTAGATATAGGTCGGTAATTAGCTAAAATATCTTGGTCAAGGGTCGTTTTTTTTGAGAAGGGGTTTAATAACTGCTATTTTAAACGTTTGGGGCACATATCCAGTTAATAAGGATAGATTAATTTGAGTTAATAATAGAGCTGTTAATTAAAGGAAACACATCCTTAAACAGTTTGGTGGGGATAGGATCTAACTGACAGGTTGATGGCTTAGATGATGAAACTAATGATGTTAACCCAGGGAGATCATCTATAGGGGAGAAACTGTCTAACTGTGCACCTGGTGCTTCTAAAGCTCTTGTGCTAAAAGATGAGTCAGTCCCAATATGAGGGAGGAGATGATCAATTTGTTCTCTAATTGATGTTATTTTTCATTCACAAAAAAGTTCATAAAGTCATCACTGCTCACTGTTAAAGGAATAGATGGTTCAGTGGAGCTGTGGCTCTGTGTCAGCCTGGCTACAGTGCTGAAAAGAAATCTATGATTATTCTTATTTTCTTCAATTAAAGAAGAAAAATAGGCAACTCTAGCTTTGTGTAGGGCTTTTTTGTAAGCTACAAAACCATCTTTCCAGGCTATATGAAATTCCTCTAGGTTATTGGAACGCCATTTTCTTTCTAATCTACGTAATGTCTGTTTAAGAGCACGAGTATCAGAGTCAAACCATGGTGCTTGTCTCATCTGATTCACCACTTTCTTTTTCAGAGGGGCAACGCAATCTAATGTAGTACGCAGTGAGGCTGCTATCAACAAGGTTATCTATGAGGGCGGGAGTAAAATCACAAAAGGTACCTTCAGATGTACTGATATATGGCACAGAGTTAAATAAAGGTTGCACTGTCTCTTTGAATGTATTAATATTATTATCAGACAGGCACCAGCTGTAGCTGTATTTCTTATTTATGTTATTGTAGTTCATTATTGTACAATTAAATGTGAGTAAATAATGATCAGTAAGGAGAGGGTTTTGAGGAACTATGTTTAAGTCATCAATATCAATACATAAGTTAAAACAAGATCGAGGGTGTTATTAAGGCGATGAGTTGGTTTATTCACGTGTTAAATAAAACCAATTGATTCCAACACCGAGTTAAATGCGCAGCTAAGACTATCACGGTCAACATCTACATGGATGTTGAAATCCCCTACAATTATTATCTTAAGTACTAACTCAGATAAGAACTCAGAGAACTCTGATAGGAACTCTGTAAGTGCAGGTGGACGATGAACTGTGACTATCATAATTGGTTTCTGTGATTTCCAAATAGGATGAGATAGATTAAGAATAAGGCTTTCAAACGATGAATATCCTGGTTTGGGCTTGGGATTGATTAATAATCTAGTATTAAAAATGGCTGCTACACCTCCTCCTTGGCCTGAGCTTCTAGGAATATGGGTATTCGCATGAGTGGGTGGAGTTGACTCATTTAGACAAACGTAATCCTCTTCATGTAATCAAGTTTCAGTTACACAGAATTAATCAATACAATCGTCAGAAATTAGATCATTTATTAAAACAGATTTTGAGGAGGGTGACCTTATATTTAATAGTCCACATTTAAAAGTGGTATTATTTGATTGTTGGTATTAATCTTTATTAAGTTAGAATGTCTAACTCCTCTTCTGTTTGTTATTGATTTATTTACTTTATTTACTTTAGTTTTAACTTTAGTAGGTCGAGGGACAGACACAGTCTCTATGGGGTTTTTAATTGGTGACTGCTCGAAAAGAAGCACAGAGAAGCATGAAAGACTGCAACTCTGTGTCCTGGTCTCAACTCTGGATTGTCATTGGTTTCTAATTAAATGCTGCTAGATAAGAGAGCTGCTCTATCCAAAGTGGGATGGACACCGTCTATCCTCTTGAGACCAGGTTTCCCCCAGAAGTTTTGCCAGTTATCCAAAAACCCAATGTTGTTTTCTGGACACCACCTCGACAGCCAGCAATTGAATGACAACATGCGGCTATACATGTCATCCCTGGTCACATTGGGCAAAGGACCAGAGAAGATTACGTTGTCCGACATAGATTGTGCGTACCTACACACAGACTCAACATTAACTTTTGTGACCTCTGATTGGCGTAATCAGGTGTCATTACTGCCGACATGAATAATAACTTTACTGAATTTATGATTATCTGTAGCCAGCAGTTTCAGATAAAACTCTATGTCGCCCGCTCTGGCCCCGGGAAAACACCTGACTGTGGTCGCTGGCGTCGCTATTTTCACGTTCCTCAGGATGGAGTCACCAATTACCAGAGTTGGTTTCTCAGTCTGTGTGGTGCTGAGAGGGGAAAACTTGTTTGAGGTGTGAACAGGTTGATGGTGGACAGGACTCTTAGGCTTAACACTATGCCTCTTATTGCAGACAGTCACCCAGCTGCCCTGTTTGTCTCCCGGCTGCACGGGAGCTGCTGAGGAAGCTAATGCTATGTGGTCCGCACCGACAAGGGACTGGCTAACTGATTTAGCTTCTATGGTGTGGAGCCGAGTTTCTACTTCACTAAGCCTCGCCTCCACCCTAGCCAGTAAGCTACACTTTTTACAAGTACTCATATCGCTAAAGGAGGCAGAGGAGTAGCTAAACATGTGGCACACAACACAGGAGAGAGCAGGAGAAGGAGAGGGAGAGAGAGAAGCCATCGCTGCTAAGCTAACTTTACACAAGCAAAGAAACACCGTACGTGATCTACGTAAATTATGGAGTTTAAGCACAAGTAGCGGGAGAAAGTATTAGTCTTAGTACTAGTATTAGTAATAAAACGAGTGTTTGTTCAGTTAATCAATCGTTCCAGTAGATAGAAAACCGCAGAGAGCGCAGGAGACACACAGCGTAACACCAGTGGAAACACAGGAAGTGACACAATACACTACCGCCCCGTCCGTCCCTATCATGTGTCCCTTCAACACACCAATAGGCAGGTTTAGATGGCTGAGACTGCCGTTCGGTATAAAATGTGCACCTGAGATTTTTCAGCACATCATGGACCAAATGCTCGAGGGCATTAGTGGAGCCACAGGCGTGATGGATGACATTCTCATAGCATGCATGGCAACCAGCGCAACAACAAGCATTTGACAAGCTCAAGTAGCTATGTACAAACCCCCCACTACTCAGGTTTTATGATCCAGCAAAGCCTGTAGAAATATTCTGTGACGCCAGCAGCATGGGATTAGGAGCCGCGCTACTACAGGATGACCAGCCTGTCTATTCCTCCTCCAGATCCCTGACTGATGCAGAGACACGCTATGCACAAATCGAGAAGGGGATGCTCTCCATCGTCCATGACTGCATTAAGTTTCACCATTACATATTTGGTAAACACATCACGATTTACAATGACCACAAGCCGCTTAAGGATATCTACAGGAAGCCGCTGCTGTCTACTCCTGTGCGTATCCAGACAATGTGCTTACGATTGCAGTGGTATGACATTACAGTGAGCTACAGAAGAGGTAAGGACATGGAGCTGCCCAACACCCTTTTCAGAGCACAGCTAGCAGACAGCACACCAGAAGCAGCTGGCCTGGAGTGTTGCTCCATGCTCAACTTTATATCGGTGAGTGATCAGAAATATGCTGAACTGCAAGAGCCCACACAAGAGGAGTTAAGCCTTCTCCAGCAGACAATCCAGCAAGGCTGGCCAGACAATAGACGGGAAGTACCTGTTCCTGTTCAACCCTACTGGGACTCAAGAAGCCAATTAGCTGTGTCTGACAGCATAGTGTATAAGGGACTACGTATTGTGGTGCCCCCCACCATGCATTGACGCATGTTAGAGCTTATATACCAGTCCCACTTTGGAATAGTGAAGAGTAAATAGCGAGCACGTGAAGTGTTATACTGGCCAAGCATGAGTGCAGAAATTGAATGCTGAAATCCAAAACAGACTTAAAGTTTTAATCCCCTTAGGGAAAGTATTCCTCTGCATTTGACCCATCCTAGAATTAGGAGCAGTGGGCTGCCACACTAAGTAGCATTGGGTATCTTGCTCAGGGGTACCCCAGCCCTTTTTGGCCAGGTGGGGATTTGAACCGGCAACCCTCCGGTTACAAGTCAAGTTCCCTTTACACTTGGCCACGGGCTTCCCAGATAACCACTTATACCAACAGAGACAACCGAGCTGCCATTTGAAGAAGTAGCTTCTGACCTGTTTGAGTTTGAAGGAAAACAGTAGACTTAGACTTACTTAGACTTCCTTTTATTGTCATTGCACAGAATAGTGAAAACAGCAGTGAAACACATAGCATTGAATTTTTGTCACTTCTGAGTTTTTGATGGGAAATGTCTTTTATCTTACTGTAAATGTCTATACATGTATCCAACTTTTTCAGCCTAACTATGATTAATAAAAAAATAAATAAGTGTTTTATGTATATAAATATAAGTAAAAATAGTGCAAAAAGAGAACAGGAATGAAACCTGTAAGCAGCAATATGAAAAGAAAAAAAACAGTTAAATATTGCACAGATAGTGTCGGGAAGGGGGGGGGCTGCTAAATTGTTATTTGGAATTTAGCAGTCTGATGGCCAGCCGAAAGTAACTGTTCTTGAGTCGGTTTGTTCTGCAGCAGATGTTGCGGAACCTCCTGCCAGACGCCACCACGGAGAACAGTCCATGGTGGGGGTGGGTGTGGTCAGTGAGGATCTGGTGAGCCCTGGTTAGACAGCGCCTGTGTGCAATGTCTTTGATGGGTGGGAGTGGAGTCCCAATGATCTTCTCCGCTGTTCTCACCACCCTCTGCAGAGACTTCCAGTCGGAGGCCTTGCAGCTCCCAGACCAGACAGGGATGCCACTGGTCAGCAGGCTCTCGATGGTCCCTCTGTAGAAGGTGGAGAGGATGGGAGGGGGGAGAGACACCCTTCTCATCCGTCGCAGGAAGTGTAGGCGCTGCTGGGCTTTCTTCACCAGGGAGGTAGTGTGAAGTGTCAAGCTGAGGTTGTCTGTGATGTGGACCCCCAGGAACTTGGTGCTGCTGACGACCTCCACCGTTGTGCCATTGATGAGGAGTGGTGTATGGCTGGGTCGCGGATCTTCTGAAGTCGACGATGATCTCTTTTGTCTTGTCAACATTCAGAAGCAGGTTGTTCACCCTGCACCAGTCCACCAGATGTCGCACTTCCTCTCTGTAGGCCAGTTCGTTGTTGTCCTGAATGAGGCCCATAACTGTTGTGTCGTCCGCATATTTTAGGATGTGGTTGGTGTTGTACCTGGGACGACAGTCGTGGGCTATCAGGGTGAACAGCAGGGGACTCAGGACGCAGCCCTGTGGGGAACCGGTGCTCAGGGAGATGACACTTGAGGTATTGTTACCCACACGAACAGACTGGGTTCTGTCGGTGAGGAAGTCCAGCAGCCAATTGCACAGGGGGGTGTTGAGGCCTTGGGGGCCCAGTTTGTGTACCAGCTCCTGGGGGATGATCGTGTTGAATGCTGAGCTGAAGTCCAGAAACAGCATCCGCACGTGGGTGTTCTTGTCCTCCAGGTGCTCCAGGCTCAGATAGAGAGCAGTGGAGATGGCGTCCTCAGTGGAGCGGTTAGGTTGGTACGCAAACTGGAGCAGATCGTATGATGGAGGCAGTATGGAAATTATGTGGTCCTTAACCACCCGCTCGAAGCACTTCATGATGGTCGTTGTTAGTGCAAAAAGCCGAAAGTCATTAAGGCATGTGATGGTAGGTTTCTTGGGCACTGGGATGATCGTGGCAGACTTAAAGCACGGGGGGACAACAGCCTGGATCAGTGACGTGTTGAAGATGTCTGTGAGCACACAGGCCAGCTGGTCTGTGCACTCCTTGATCAGCCGTCCTGGGATGTTATCGGGGCCAGATGCTTTCCGTGCGTTAACTTTTCTCAGGGCTCTCCGTACAGCAGTGGTTTCGAGCCTGAGTGCCTGTTCATCGAGGTGGGAGGTTGCTTTCCTCGCTGGGGTGTTGTTCAGAGCTTCAAATCTCCCAAAGAAGTTGTTGAGCTCATTGAGGAAGCTGATGTCGTCTCGGCAGGGTGAGGGTGTGGCTTTGTAGATTGTACTTGAGTGGATTACTACTCAAAATACATTGAAGCGGATCAGCTGAAAGATCAGCGCAGCCACACTACAATAGAGGCTCTGAAAGCTCAGATAATGGTCCAGAGTATGCATCAGAGGAATTCAAGGAGTTCTGCAAAAGTTGTCGTCACCACACACGCCACACTCTAATGGTGAAGCAGAGAGTGTGGTGCAAACAGTCAAGAGGCACCTGACAAACACCTTGCCCTGCAGACTACAGAACTACTCCACTCGATTCAGTAGGTCTGTCACCAGCTCAACTGCTCATGGGCAGGATGCCTGGCAACACGCTGCCTACGGCTCGTGCATTACTTACACCCATGACCTATGACCCTGTCAAAGTCAAGCATTTACTGGACAAGACCAAGCACACCCAGAAACTTTATTACGACAGCAAGCGAGCAGCCAAACCCCGTGCCGCCCTAAAGCCTGGAGATGAAGTCAGAATGGCTCCATATCCTGGAAGCCACAAATGGAAGCCGGGAGTTGTAGTTCAGTCACACTGTGCGCCTCGATCGTACATTGTGGACAGTAGAGGTAAGAAGTTCCGCCGTAACAGCCAACACCTCCGTGCCAGCACTACAGCCACCAACCAGTCACGCCATGTGATGTGTGATGAGCCTTGGGCGACAGAGCAGCAGCCCCCACCAGCTCTTCCGGAACCACACCCATCATCATGTGAGGTAGCACCAAGCTCCCCTTGAACTCTATCAGGTGAACCATATACCACCAGACTGGGCAGAGTTGTGAAATCCCCTGATAAACTGAACTTATAGTTTGATGGACTGACTGTGCATTTGTTGTTACCTCAGTTCTATGCTCAGGGACAAGTGTGGTAAAGACACCTGAAGGAAGTGATGTGCTGGTAACCTCTCCTTTCTAGTTGAATATTTGAGTTCAGTTATTATTTAGTTGTGTCAAGGAGGAAGAAACATTGGACATTGCCAGGGAAAGCAGACTGTTTGTTTATTGGAAAGTTAATACTCGTAAAGCACTTGTTGTAGCATTCATGGAACATGGGCAGCTACAGTTTTCTTTTGCTGAGGAAGGGAGATGTAATGTATTCTGTGAGTTCGCTTTTGGGGCTTCCATAGTACTATGTTGTGTACCGCTCTGTGCTCTGTATGACGTCTTATGTGTGCGCCCGAGCTGTAATAATATACGTACAACACTGGCCTTGTTATTGTGTCTACAAACTTGTGAATACATAACAATTGTCACTTTAGATGACATTACATGGCTTCCAGTTCTACTGTGAGGAACCTTGGAGTTATTTTTGACCAGCAAATGTCATTTTAATCACACATAAAACTAATTTCCAGAACAGCCTTCTTCCACCTGCGGAACATTATGAAAATTAGAAACATTCTGTCCTTACAGGATGCTTAAAAACTAGTTCATGCCTTTGTTACATCTAGATTAGATTACTGTAACTCCTTATTATCAGGATGTTCCAACAAGTCTGTTAGAACCCTTCAGTTCATTCAAAATGCTGCAGCACGAGTTCTGACAGGAACTAGAAAGAAAGACCATATAACTCCAGTGTTAGCTTCTCTACACTGGCTCCCTGTACAGTTTAGAATTCAATTTAAAATCCTCCTCCTCACGTACAAAGCACTTAATGGTCAGGCCCCTTCATACCTGAAAGACCTAGTCTTACCTTATCACCCTAACAGATCACTTAGGTCCAAAAATACAGGTTTACTGTAAGAGCAGAATGGGAGTGAAGTATCTGACTTAGATGAACACATTAACACAGCTGCAGTCTCAAATATGTTTAAAGATGTAAACTTAATTGCATTGAGGAGTAGAAGCTTCCTCAGGATGGGATGGAGTTTGGGTTCACATTTACGATATGTTTATATTGAAGAGTAGATGTATGTTTTGAGCAGCTGTCCTTGTATATGCTGAGACGTGGCACCTAAAGATGGTCTTCTTTGTCCATCACTAGGTGGCTTCTAGATTGAAGACAGAATACCTAAAATGGACAAATGTGAAGTATAGGATGATGATGTCAGATAACCTTTAAATGTATGAACCTGCTTGTGGGCAGGCAGAATTGTTCGGAGATTCGGCAGGAACACATTCTCCCGAGATGCTGCAGCGCTCGGTCTGACGCCTGACTTGTAACCAAATAAAATCCCTTTTGTTCGTACCGAGTCTTGTGTCAGAGAGGTTTTTTCTACACCATCAACTCATCACCTATCATTTGTAAGAAGAAGGAAGCCTGACTAAAAAAACGACAGGAGGCAGAGCCTTCAGTTACCAGGCTCCTCTCCTGTGGAACCAGCTTCCAAGGACAGTTTTTTTCTCTCCACTGATGCCTAGTGCTTGCTCATTGTGTGAACTGCTTGAATCAACAAAGATTATATTTGTGAGGTATAGGAATGATGACGCAGCATACAGTATATTAAGGGTGACATTAGAAGTGTTGAGTTTCATTTCTGTTGATTATTTCGTTACAAGGTGACTGGTAATATGATGAAAAATAATGTAAATAAGGGGTAGGGCCAGATAAGCATGTTGCTTCTCCCTACTCCTTTCTGAACATCATATGTTAATTTATGTTTATCATTGAAAGTCTGTGTATACACACACACACATACATATATATATGTATATATACATATATATATATGGTTCATCCTTTGGTGCAATTTCCAGATGCCTGAAGGTGCCACGTTCATCTGTTCAAACTATTATACGCAAGTATAAACACCATGGGAATGTCTAGTCATCATACCGCTCAGGAAGGAGACAAGTTCTTTGTCCCAGAGATGAATGTGCTTTGGTCCAAAATGTGCATATCAACCCAAGAACAAAAGCAAAAGACATTGTGAAGATGCTGGCTGAGTACTGTACCGACATGGGCTGAAAGGCCACTCTGCCAGGAAGAAGCCATTACTCCAAAAGAAACATAAAAAAGACAGATTACAGTCTGACGAAACTAAAATCAAACTACTATAATGACCATCGTTACATTTGGAGGAAAAAGGGGGAATCTTGCAAGCCTGAGAACACCATCCCAACTGTGAAATACGGGGGTGGCAGCATCATGTTGTGGGGTTGTTTTGCTGTAGGAGGGATTGATGCACTTCACAAAATAGATGGCATCATGAGGAAAGAACATTATGTGGAAATACTGAAGCAACATCTCAAGACATCAGCCAGGAAGTTGAAGCTTGGGCGCAAATGAGTCTTCCAAATGGACAATGACCCGAAGCATTCTGCTTCTGAATCAATCTGGAAATTGCACCCAAGGATGAACCAGACTTGTGCGAGGCCACAATTCTCTTCCTGATATCTTGGCTGATTTCTTTTGACTTTCCCATGATATTACACAAAGAAGCAGTGTGTTTCAGGTGTGCCTTTAAATACATCCACAGGTGTGTCTCTAATTAACTCAAATGTTGTCAGAAGCTTCCAAAGACATGACATCTTCATTTGGGCTTTCCCAAATTGTTTAAAGGCATAATAATGTTAGTGTATGTACACTTCTGACTTTGAAGAAAGTAATAAAAAATTGTCTTCTCTCATTATTCTGGCATTTAGCAAATAGAAATAATTTTGGTAATCCTAACGGACCTAAAACAGGAAAAGTGATTGTCTGATTTCATGTCAGACAGTGAGAGAAAAAGCATATGTGTCTTTTTATATAGTGTATGTAAACTTCTGGTTTCAACTGTATATAAATATACACACACAAATGTGTGTGTGTATGTAATACTGTATATACTGTATATTAATAGTCATTAAAATGTTTTTTAATGTATAAAAATATCATTAATATAATGACTATATTAATAGTCATTCAAATGCTTTTTTAGTAGCAACTGAAAAACATTACAGTTCTTTAAGTAAGACAAGCTGCTGCTTGTTACAAGCCAGTCACGACTGTTCCAAATATGGCAGAGAATGATGTAGGCAACATGATCCAGCAGCCAAAACACTGACAACATATGCAGTATATCTGTGTGACAACTGAAAAGCATCATGGGTAATTCCAGGGACTCAGGGGTGTGGAGAATAAAGGCTTCATACTCGCAGAGTCCAGCATGTCCATTTTGGGTCTGGGCTCCACAAGCTGAATCTGGCTGCTGTCCTCCCTCGTCCTTCTGCTCTATCACTCCACACAGACCTGAACACAGACAGAGAGCACAGGGCCTTTAAGCTAACACACATTACAAACTCAAAATGATTTGCTCGATTCATCTTTTAAAAAGTTTTTAAAAAGCAACCTTCATTCCAAACTCTTTAGCTGAGGCTTGGTTGTTGTCTTTAATTCTAACGAAATATATTTAAAGTGGCAAGAAAACACCTTAGCTCGTGGGTGTCCATGATTTCCGATTTTGGCTCCAGGTAAAAAATAAAATAGACAGTAGTTTCTGGAGTTTAAAGGGGTGACATGTACGTTTTCTCTGCTGATTGACATGATTATCTGCCTGATACAAGAACGTCAGCAATACTTATTTACATGGCATACTGTAAAATTCAAAGTATGACTTATCACACATGGCGTGTTGTGTACATGAGCAACTAAAAAACAAACGCACTCATCCAAGAGGCTTCTTCAGTTCTGACTAACTGGTAGAAAAAAACAGGTATCTGACCTCTAAGACTTTAACCTGTCTCGGGAGTCATTAATTTGAACAATGCAGATTGTTCACCCCTCTGACCCTAACCCTAACCCAGGTGAAACGTTTTCAACTTAACTCAAGCCTATGGCTAACCACAGAAGAGTCAACTGGATGCTGAATGATAGTTTCTGATGCTGTTTAACTGTAATGTGCTTGACATATTTGTGTGTATGTGTGTGTGTAAATGTGTGTACATTAAATAAATGTGGCAAATTAGAAATGCCATAGAAACACAAGATAATTATACAGCAGGAAATAGTACTGTGCAGCATAATGAAGTTGAAATAAAACCGAAGGGAAAAAAATAGGGAACAGTGACGTGATTTCACCGTCAACTGAGGCATGTCTGGTTGTAGCAGGTTGTTGAAGTGATGTATTATTTGATACATTCTGAATGGCTTCTGGTAAAGATAGCAGACTGTTCAATAAAGCGGCAGCTTGGCCGATGCGCTCTCGTTCTCTCCCAGCCGTCATGATGCGCTACCTGTTCACAGTTCTTGCTTTTCGTCACATGACCGGAAGGCCTTCCGCTCTCACACACTTTTTTTGTACCTTGCATTAACACAAAACGCTTCACACACACACACACACACAAAAGTGTATGTGAGAGCCAAAAATAGTGAATGTAAGAGCTAAAAAAAAGTGTATGTGAGAGCCAAAAATAGTGAATGTGAGAGCTAAAAAAAGTGAATGTAAGAGCTAAAAAAAGTGTATGTGAGAGCCAAAAGTAGTGAATATGAGAGCTAAAAAAAGTGAATGTAAGAGCTAAAAAAAGTGTATGTGAGAGCCAAAAATAGTGAATGTGAGAGGTGTTTTGTGTATGTGAGAGGTAAAATTGTGGATGTGAGAGGTAAAATTGTGGACGTGAGAGCCAAAACTAGTGAATGTGAGAGCTAAAAAAGTGAATGTAAGAGGTAAAATTGTGTATGTGTGAGGTAAAAAAGGAATTATGGCCTATACGGCCCCTCAGTTTGACTCACCTGTCTGTGTTCCAGGAGGAGGTTCAGTGTTGAATGCCACATCATTATTCTGTGATTGAGAAATAAAGTAGAAATGTTACTCACCCTTTTGTTCAGAGGCCCCAGAGTCTTATGAAATTATAATGATAAAAAAACTTTTAGTCATGAAGCACAGTGCTTGTATTCAGTAGAAAAACGTGGATGTTCAGAGTGAGAGCTCCCTAGCTACAGTGGTCCCCATCCCAAGCGTTTATTTATAGAGCACATTTAAAACAACCGAGGTCGACCAAAGTGCTGTGCAGAATGACGTCAAATACCAAAATAAAAACAATAAAAATCAAAAGCCTAAAAACATTAAACATTTAAAAACAATATAAAACGTAGTAAAACACATAAGAAGCAAAAAGATTTGACATCTTTTAAACAGTCAAGCAGAGCCTGAACAGAGGCATTGCAATTTGATTTAAAATGCAGGTAGATCTGAGCATCATCTGAAAGCAGTGAAAGGCAATTGTATGGACCCCAGTGGCAGTATATATAAAAAAAGAGTATAGGGCCCAAGCTGGAACCTTGGGGGACCCCAGAAGTGAGAGGGGCTGTTGCTGAGAAGAAATCACCTAGAACAACTAAGAAGCTACGATCATTTAGGTTGGACTGGAACCATGAGAAGGCCGTGCCTGTAACGCCTACACACGGTTTTAGGCACGATAAGAGAATTCTGTGATCAACAGTATCAAAAAGTCACAGTTAGGTCCAGGAGCACCAAAACAGCAGCGCTACCAGAGTCAAAAGTAAGCAAGAGATCGCTGTTTCTGTGCTGTGGCGTGGTTTGAAACCAGACTTCATAAATCTCATCGATGGCAAGAAAAGATTGCAACTGATTAAAAACCACTTTTTCTAAAATTTTGGACAAGAACAGTTATTTTGAATTAGGTCTAAAATTAGATAATACTGAAGGATCCCGGTTTCTCTTTTTGATAAGAGTGTGTACAGCAGCAGGAACACACCCTGATCTAAGACTGGTGTTTATTTAAACAAGTACAGTGGGCCCAACAGTGTCAAACACTTTTTTGAGCAGGCGAGAAGGGATACTATCAAAAGGACAGTATGTGGGCCACAAGTGCATAACAATATCAGAGAGTGTGGAGAAGGAACCGCCTGGCTCATTCGAGAGTTAAGGCAGTCAGTGCAATGAGCTTTTGGAAGACCTCATGCCTGGTGTGCTCACCTCACGTGTGATGGAACTAGTGGAGATACAAAAGCACATCATCAAGGTAACTGACCAACTGATGGACCCTCTCCAGTTTGTGTACCGGGCAGGCGGAGAAACATACACTATGGGCACTGTTCACAAGCATCTGGCACACACCAACACCACAGCTTCTCTGCATTCAACAGCCTACAGCCACACATCCTAGTGGAGAAACGCTCCACATGCTTCCACCTGGATGGACCAGCTAATCCTGGATAGACCAGCTAATCCTGGATAGACCATAGACCAGCTAATAGACTTCCTGACTAGGTCCCCTTTCACATTCTGTTTTTTTTAGATTGAATTAAATTCAAGTGGTATACTGCCTTTATTTTCTGTGCCCTTGTTAGTGTGTGTACTCTTATTTGTTGCCTCAAATAGGACCTTTTCTGTCATACACACTGACCTTCAGGCCCAGTCCTCATGGACTACTGGGGCAGAACCTCATTTCTGAGGAACTGGTTAATGTTAGGGCTGTTTAGGGCAGATTTGAATTGAGGTTAGGTTAGTGTTAAGGTTGTTAACCTGTGTGTACGTGTGTGTGTGTGTGTGTGTGTACCTGGAGTAAAGCCTGCAGTCTGGAAGGTTCCCAGTCTCTCAGATAGAAGAGGCAGTCTCTAGGATGATGAGCATGTAGTCCCGACACACTGCACTCATCCACTGCACAGGTCTGATGCCAACACAACCTCATTAATACTGTTCATATCTATCAGTGTTAATCACACACACACACATACAGTAACCTGGCATGCATTCACTCACCAAATATGTTGAAAGCCTTTTGTCCTAAAGGTGTTTTATTATGATTCCTCCCACACATTTAATTGATTTAATAGATGCCATGAAGGTTTGCACTGATTCTAATAGTGCCACATATCAATATGAAATAAGCATTAGGTGCTGTAGAGAGGAGAGCAAGAGACAGACTTTATAATTACTTTAATTATAAAGTAAATTATAGCTTCAACTAGGGTGAGGACATTTTCATTTTCTTGCTTTTATTTATTAATCTATACTTATTTATTATTTACCTTTTTATTGGTAATAACAAATCCACTGTCTGAAGCAACTTCCTTAACTTTAGGATGAACCATGAAAAATCATATTGTATCATAATTAGGGTTCATATTTGCCTATGCACACACAATTTGAGAACGTACAGTTGCAGTGAATAACTGGGAGACACAAGATCTAAACACTGCTACACTGAGAAACACAGAGTTGCGTTGAGCTGATAGATGTAATCGTTATTGTGTGAACTCAGGTGACAATGGCTAACAGACATTTGTTGACACTGAATGGTTAAACACTACAGTTTCTGGTCTTCAACAGCTCCATCAGCACATTATTAACACACATCATGCTCCAGACACAGGAGAGAAAATAATAATCAAATGGCAACCGTGTCCAGCATTTGCAGCATGCAATACTGTCTCAGTATATCGTGAGGCTATGAGGATGTGTGAGACTTACGGTGTGGAACGGGTTGTTGCAGCCACTGCAGAACTGGTAACGACACTGCGAGCAGCAGAAATGCATACAGCCTCCTTTAGACAATGCATACTGAAAACGGCAGTTAGGGCAAGCTGGAGTGACAGGAAGAGGGGAAAATAGACAGAGAAGAGGGACAAGAAAGAGGCACAACAGAACTTTGAGGGAAAACCAGATTTTGGAGGATAACGCAATAGACAATGAGTGAATCAGTGAATAATTTGACAATGAGAAGGCACTTCAAGTGAAAACAAGACTCTGGTATTTAGTTGGTTAGTTAAGTATTCTCCCCAACATCAACACAGATGACGCATCTTCCTCCTCCAGCTGTCATTTTATATATTTGATTCGTCAGAGTTTTACACTAAATGCCTTTCCTGTTACAACCTTCCTAATTATCCAGGCTTGGGATTGGCACTAGGAGTAGAATGGATGTGACCCTCCCGTCGCTGGGTTCACAGCAAAGGTCCACGGGTGGAATCAATCCTGGACATAGGAGTTCTCAACCACCATTCATCCAGAACAGTTCTCAGAAATATGGACCTATCTGGATCAATGGAAAGGTTGTTGAGAAAAACAAGGGAAGGACATCCAGACACTTAAAGATACCCGTTACTTGCTTGTGTCTTTCAGCCGTGAGTTTTAACATTTTTTTTTTTTTTTTTTTTTTAAATAGAGTGTGATTCAATGCACTACTGTGAAACACAGTAACCAGGAAGTCAAGCTGTTAATCAGGTGGACAGGATGACAGATATGAAGGTGCGAGCATGATGAAGGAGGAAGAAGTAAGAGAGAAGTGAGGAGCAGACTAGACCGGATTTTTGGTACTACTACTTGCCAGTGTGTTGTATTAAATTCATTAAATGAGTGTGTGTGTTTGTATGCAAGTGTGATTGTGTGCACACTCACTGATGCCATTGTCTCTGAGGTATCCAGCCAGGCCCTGTTTCTGATACTCTGGGTCGTTCTCTCTCTTCCATGACTGATATTGTTCACAGGACAGACCTGTGTGCTGAGACTCCCACTGCAGACCAGATAAAGACACTGAGTGATCCACCTGAAACACCCGTCAGTGCTTTCAAGGGGAAATTACTACAAGTACGGGGAACTGCATTTTATGTAATATGTGTAAGCTGAGTTTAATACGATTGCCATGCTTCAAGGGCAACTCAGCCGCCTCTTCTTAAACTATAATGCTGCCAAATGCATGATTTTGAAAAATACCAAGAAGTGGGCTGAGAGCAGAGGAAGGGAGAGTGGGGATCAATGCAGGGGCGTGGTCAGGTAGTGAAATCTGACACCAAATGATGGAGAGAGGCAACAAAGTTACACTTTGGGCACTTAAAAAAAAAGGGGGAGGAGTCTGGAACAAGGAGCCCCACACTGGTTGGACAAGCGGGTGAAGAATGCATATAGCTACCAATGAAGCAGTGGACTAAGAGAGTAATGGCAAAATTTGAATGGAGTAGCCGGTGTTTGAGCAGAGTGGCAGTAGATACACAGATTTTTATCACAATTTATATCATTTTAATACTTTAATACTTTAATACTAAAACTAAACTTTGGAGATTCGCACCGGGATCAACAAAGAACATCACTGGATACCCAGAGACACTGGTTTAGACCTGATTAAGGTGGTTTGGGGATTTAGTTTTACACTTAAACTCTATTTTAAAAGACAAATATTCAGCAGAAGTAGATTCCTAAGAGCATTGTCAGTCATATTTTAATATTGATTCAACTCTGCCTTGTAAAATTGTCAAAGATCAGGCCAAAACCCTGAAAAGCAAATTAGTTTTTAATAAGCTGATAGCTCGCAAGACATATGGTGTCTGTGTGCTCTCAGCTGAACTAATCTGAGGATTAAGTCACGCTGGCTGTGTGCTCAAATCCATTAAATCCAGCTACAAAGCAGTGTTTCAGGAGCAGGACCACAAATCAACTGTGAACCACTCTTTTAGTGACCAGGTGCATTACTTACATATGTATGTCAAAGCATCTGTGCCATTTTTAATACATGATAATTCACAATGTGACTTCTCTGTCCTATGAAATGAGCTGACTGATACTGTGTGATAAAGAATTTGACAACATTGATAGGACAAACTGGACTTGTTTGAGTTTTCCAGTCACATATAGCTACAGTACTGAGGATACAATGACCTGGATGACTGAGAACGTTCACATTGCGCTGAATGCAATTCTTCATCTTCTTTTGTTATTTTTTATTTTACACACATTTAGGCATTAACTTCAACAATTGGGGTGAGGAGTTACACAGAGAGCACGATTGAATAACATTTGGCAACAAAGATTTCCACAGAATACTCACAGGCTTTTTACATTGAGCACAGAAACTGTTGCGACACTGAAAGCAGGTAACCTTCAGCTGATCTCCATCATAGATAAACCCATATGAACACTAAGAGGGGGAGAGGGGAGATGACAGAGTGGGAGAAAGAAATGTAATTTACTTACAATACACAATAACAAACATGTATATAACATACATTTAGATTTAGGCCTAGAACCCAAGTCCTGGGGGGTATTCCAGAAAGCAGTTTCAACAAACTCTGAGTCTATCCCTGAACTCTGAGTTGACTTACTCTGAGTCGCGAAACTCTGAATATCCGGTTCCAGAACAGCTGATCTGAGTTAGTTCAATCAACTCTGAGTATGTTAACCTCGAGGTACGTGCATGCACAACCACTATAAAAAGCCATCATCAATGGAGTCCCGATACCACGAGTCACCATGACAACCGAGAAAAAAAAAGATCAACTTATTTCAGTGCGAAGGAGTTGGAGATCCTTTTGCTGGCCTACGGAGAATATGAGCACATATTTCGCCGCAAATGCAACACAGCTGCAGCAGCGAAGGAGAGAGAGACCGCATGGGAGAAAAGTGCTGCCCGAGTCAACGCGTAAGTTTGAATGTACTATTCCATTGACGTAACATTTAACCGTAAGATCGTAGCATAGCCTATAGTTGTAGTAGGAATGAAATCTGAGTTTTTCATTTAGGTGCAATCCAAAAGGAGAAAGGAGGACTTGGAAGCAGCTCAAAATGAAACATAAAAACATCATTCAAAAAGGTAAGGCATATTTTGCTAGGCTATGATTGCACCTCACTTTGATTTATTTTTTTATTTTTAATTGACTTAGGCTATTAAACGTAACGTAAATATTAATTCAGATTGCAAACATTGAGTTCTGCTCAGCCAACAGAAAGAAGGCAGAGGCCCGAAAAACGGGTGGAGGGCCACCTCCACCACCTCTGTCAGAGGCTGAGGAGCTGGCTCTCAGCCAATACAGGGGTCGCCCGGTGGCTGAAGGCATCCCCGGGGGAATATATATATATATATATATATATATGTATATATATATATATATATATATCTCCACCCACCCAACAGTTGTGGATGGTGTCATCTGCCTGGTTCAGCCTCCGACTGAAACAATTGTTAACCCTGCAGCTGTAAGTATTCCATACTCAGATCTTGCCTCAGATGGTAGTTCAAAGTATTCTGAAACAGTATCTTTTCCTGCATCACAGAAGGAGGAGGAGGTGGTGGTGGAGGAGGAGGAGGAGGAGGATGACGATGATGATGATGATGATGATGAGGAAACACTGTCTGCTGCCACAGGGAGAGATCCGGAGGGGCCTACTGAAGTGTGTCTTAATATTATGTATAGCTACTGGCACTGCTCTACCCATTCATATTAATTTACATTCTTGAGTGAAATTTGGAGTTTCACATATACACTGTGCACAAGTGATGAGCATAGATAATGGACAAACTAGCACATTCTTGTCCTTTAACAGAACATGGCTGGGCATCACCAAGAGGAGGGTCCATCAACTTCTAGAGCTCAGCTTGACACAGTGAGATTTTCGGTCAATACCATGTTAAATCTGTATGTAGAACTGCAGGAATTAAATGTTGTCCATATGTTTCCGAGTTGCCGGTAAAGAGTTGTACAGGGTGCACCTAATGAAAACCATTCAAAAAACCGAGAAAGAAAGGGTGTACCTGGACCGGCAAATCAGAAAAACAGACTTGGAAATTCTATTACTTGAACGCCAGTTGAGGTGGGTGCATTGTCATGGTGAAACAGGTGAATATGTGAAATATGTTAATAGTTGGAACTATATTACACATCCTGACTGTTGCTTTTGTACTTTTAGGGAATAAAGAAGAACCAAATCACATGTGAATTTGTCTTTTATTTTTAATCAAAACGTCTAATCTGGGTCGGAAGATTCTCTCACGACGTAATGCATTTCTAATCAATACGGCTTCAATGTCGATTGGATTTCTAATGAATGGGCAATCCATGTCTAACTGCTTTCTTCGTGTGGGAGGAGACAGGTAGAAACTCTGGGTTTCTTATAGTAAACCTGCCAGCGAGCAGGTTATGTTCACAGACTAAGTTACTGCAGTAACAGACCCAGAGTTTAAGTTACCTCTCTTTCTGGAACGGATAACTCAGAGTTTCCCTCATCTCAGGGTTAACAAACTCAGAGTTCTCACATAACCCGCTTTCTGGAATACCCCCCTGGTGTGTGAGATATTAAAGCTGCTGAAGAAAAAAAGGGGGAGGAGTCTGGAACAAGGAGCCCCACACTGGTTCTTTAAAGTAAAATCCTTTCACAACATTAACTGAAAACTCGACAACATTTACTGAAAACAGGACAACATTTACTGAAAAAACGACATTAACTGAAAACACAACATTTACTGAAAACATGACAACATTTACTGAAAACACGACAAAATTTACTGAAAACATGACAACATTTACTGAGAACACAACATCTACTGAAAACACAACATTTACTGAAAACACAACATTTATTGAAAAAACCACATTAACTGAAAACACAACATTTACTGAAAATACGACAGCATTGACTGAAAACACAACAACATTTACTGAAAACAGGACACTAACTGAAAACACAACAACATTTAGTGAAAACACAACATTTACTGAAAACACGACACAATTTACTGAAACACGATAAAATTTACTGAAAACACATCATTTACTGAAAATAAGACAACATTTACTGAAAACACGACATTAACTGAAAGCACGACATTTACTGAAAAAAACGACATTAACTGAAAACACAACATTTACTGAAAACACGACAACATTTACTGAAAACACGACAAAATTTACTGAAAACATGACAAAATTTACTGAGAACACAACATTTACTGAAAACACAACATTTACTGAAAACACATTTACTGAAAAAACGACATTAACTGAAAACACAACAACATTTACTGAAAACACGACATTAACTGAAAACACAACAACATTTACTGAAAACAGGACATTAACTGAAAACACAACAACATTTACTGAAAACATGACATTTACTGAAAACACGACATTTACTGAAAACACAACAACATTTACTGAAAACACAACATTTACTGAAAAAATGACATTCACTGAAAACACAACATTTACTGAAAACACAACAACATTTACTGAAAAAATGACATTCACTGAAAACACAACAACATTTACTGAAAACACGACATTAACTGAAAACACAACAACATTTGCTAAAAACACGACATTAACTGAAAACACAACATTTACTGAAAACAGGACATTAACTGAAAACACAACAACATTTACTGAAAACATGACATTTACTGAAAACACGACATTTACTGAAAACACAACAACATTTACTGAAAACACAACATTTACTGAAAAAATTACATTCACTGAAAACACAACATTTACTGAAAACACAACATTTACTGAAAAAATTACATTCACTGAAAACACAACAACATTTACTGAAAACACGACACTAACTGAAAACACAACAACATTTGCTAAAAACACGACATTTACTGAAAACATGACATTAACTGAAAACACGACATTTACTGAAAACACAACAAAATTTACTAAAAACACAACATTTACTGAAAATATTTACTGAAAACATGACATTTACTGAAAACAGGACCTTAACTGAAAACACAACAACATTTACTGAAAACACGACATTTACTGAAAACACAACAACATTTACTGAAAAAATGACATTCACTGAAAACACAACAACATTTACTGAAAACACAACAACATTTACTGAAAAAATGACATTCACTGAAAACACAACAACATTTACTGAAAACACGTCATTAACTGAAAACACATTTGCTAAAAACACGACATTAACTGAAAACGCAACAACATTAACTGAAAACACAACATTTACTGAAAACATATTTACTAAAAACACGACATTTACTGTAAACATGACATTAACTGAAAACACGACATTTACTGAAAACACGACATTTACTGAAAATATTTACTGAAAACATGACATTTACTGAAAATATTTACTGAAAACATGACATTTACTGAAAACACGGGTGGGGGGGTGGCAGGTCATGTCCTGTAGTGCAAATTTCAGACAAAGGAGCAATCAACATTTACTGAAAACACGACACTAACTGAAAACACAACAACATTTGCTAAAAACACGACATTAACTGAAAACACGACATTTACTGAAAACACAACAAAATTTACTAAAAACACAACATTTACTGAAAATATTTACTGAAAACATGACATTTACTGAAAACAGGACCTTAACTGAAAACACAACAACATTTACTGAAAACACGACATTTACTGAAAACACAACAACATTTACTGAAAAAATGACATTCACTGAAAACACAACAACATTTACTGAAAACACAACAACATTTACTGAAAAAATTACATTCACTGAAAACACAACAACATTTACTGAAAACACGTCATTAACTGAAAACACATTTGCTAAAAACACGACATTAACTGAAAACGCAACAACATTAACTGAAACCACAACATTTACTGAAAACATATTTACTAAAAACACGACATTTACTGAAAATATTTACTGAAAACATGACATTTACTGAAAATATTTACTGAAAACATGACATTTACTGAAAACACGGGTGGGGGGGTGGCAGGTCATGTCCTGTAGTGCAAATTTCAGACAAAGGAGCAATCTCACCATAAAGGCCATTAAGTAGCAAGTCCTTAATCCTAGTGGATAAAGCATGCACCCCTGCTGGGGCTGGCCTGCCTCTTGCATTGATTGTATTCTCAACCCAATGGGATCATTATTTTGGAGACACATTGTCCAAGACTGGATAATAACAAAAAAGAGCTGGTCCATTGTCCTGTGAGCATGTCTCCATTGGAGATACATATTTAAGGCTCACACAGGGCATAACAGTGATTGCCTGCTTGTTGCTTCTTCACTTGTTCAAGAGAGTGCTAAGGATACAACTCCAGAGCCTGACAAGAAGAAGACGCTTGCCAGACTTTAGGGTGGAATGCAGGGTTTGGGCTCAACACAATTTCTTAAAGGGGACATATTATGCAAAATCAACTTTTTAACCATTTCAATACTTATATTTGGGACTCTGGAGGCCCTACCAGTCGCCAAAGTGTGGAAAAAGAAAAAGAATACTCAGTCATGTTTTCGTGGTCCCCCTTAGTGTAAGTATAGGCGATAAAACACGTGATGTTGAATTCCCTGCGCTTATGACGGCAACATGCGCATTTCACCGCGAATGTTACCGCCCCACCAGTAAGTTTACTTCGAGAGCTCAACCTTAGCTCCACCTTGTCCCTGCGAGAGTGCAGGCGAGGGAGGAAGAGCGGTATTATGTTAACGTGGAGGGACAAGTGTGCTGTTCGTGGCTGCACAGTGGAGCACAGTGTTTTACACAAACTTCCAAGTTTTACACAAACTTCCAAGTGTTTTTAACTGATTAACAGTTCAGCACTGTTCGGCTCGATCCTTATGTAGGACGTCTCTTCCTGTGACGGCACTCTCGCTGTTTTCTGCGCACGCTGCCATGTTGATATTGTCAGAGAACTAGTGGAGGGAGGGGGAGACGAATAGAGCTGTAAAGCGCTGTAAAGAGGACAAATCAGAAACCCCCTGGAAGAAGTGGGTGTGTGTTTGCCTGTGTCTCATTTGCATATAAAGGGACCATGCACGAAAACGGAGCGTTCTGAAAGGGGCGGGTTTAGCAGGGTTATTGAACTGATATGGTGCTTCATCCTTATGGTATTTTGACCAAGGCATGTTCATTAGGACACCAGGGAACTATTTTAATGGGGGAAATAGGGTATAATATGTCCCCTTTAATTCCAGAAGGATATCATGGGCTGTGCAGGGGAGGGGATCCACCTGTTCCTAGTTGCACCATGCCTGAAACAATCCCCAGTGATAGGAATAAGCTGCCAAGCACCTGAGAAAAGGGATAAGTACCATAAGCAAGTGGTTTATATGGACACAGAGCTCCCAGGTGTGTCCTCAAAGCCAAAAAAAAAACAGATAAAGGCTGAACCTCTCCACCTGAACTCTCTGCTGCACTGGGTGCAAGAGGGGGAATGGAGGGAAGGCATACAGGAGACCCCTGTGGGCATGGAAGTGCCTTTGCCTTTGGGCCACAGGGAGGGGCTTTTATCTGTGGAAAAAAAGAGGGGACAATGAGTTGTCTCCCTGGAGGCAGATGTCAGCTGTGGCCATGCCAAAGCGATCCCAAAACTTTCATACAAACTCCTCCATTCTCTGGGGAGGGGTCACCCCTGGAGAGCTAATCTGCTGCAAGATTTGCCTGACTGGACACATTCAACTATGTATGAGCCCATTTCCATGTTAGAGCCAACCTGCAAAGGCAAGAGAAGCCGTGCTCCAACTGTCTGTTCTCGGCAGCTCATGTGGTCCCTCAGCTTGGGTTGTAGAATCTCCCATGGTCAAAGTACATTTGTTACCTTTGTACACTGGAGCGCTGTGACGAAAGAATTTCCCGCAAGGGATTAATAAAGTATATTCAATTCAATTTGCATCCTCTGACTAGGTAGGATTACATGAGGGACTGTGGAACAGCGATCAGCTGTGAAGCACACGCTTCCTCCATCGGGGTTGGATTCATGTGATAGCAAAGGAGGTGCGTGCCGATGATACAAGCTTCCACATGCTTCAGCGAGCTTGTGTTGAATTACAGTGGGTACAGGAGGGGTGATAGTTATTTTGACACAACTAAAAACCAATTCTAGTAAAAATACCCAAAAGTGAATAACACTTTGCTTGTTGCGCTGCCATGAAAATAGAACCCTCGATCTTAAAGATGTTGCAGTGTTTTCAGAAAATGTAAGAGTGACTCATCATGTACTCACATGACAGCACCAGAGAAACTTAGGGTCCTTGATGAGAGCCTGCTCTGTCAGCTTCTTATGGAACAGTTCATAGACTTCTGGCTCCAAACACTCTCGCAGCTGCGGAATAAAACTTCAACTATAACACAATCTGTAAAGTCTCAGCACCTTATAAACTCACAGGAGACTGGATTTGTAATGGTCTTTCTTCCACGGAAACACAGATCAAGAGAGACAACATGTCAAACAGGTTAGTTTGTTGCATGCATGATGTAACATAGTGACACTGTGACAAACATTACATATAATTCAAGTTAAATATCCTCTAAAACGTGGTTCACACTAAATACACAGCATGTGCATTGCATGTTCAAATCCCGTCAGGGTCAAAATTCTAAATTCTCCTTTGTAAGTCGCTTTAGACAAAAAGCGTCTGCCACCAGATCCTGAGATGTTACAGTCTGATGGGCTCAGCACAGAGTTTCTGAATTTTGTATGAAATGTATCGGCTGGAATTATATTGGCCTGGGCACCCGTGTCTATCTTAAACTTTGATTTGTGCCTCATTGTCCCAAATTCTACCTTCTTTTGTGTTCGAGTCTTGCACGTCTTGGCAAAATGATTTGGTTTCTTACAGTTGCTGCAGAGACATCCTTTTGCTGGGCACTGCAGCCATCCACCCATAACATTACATGTCATTTAGCAGACGCTTTTATCCAAAGCGACTTACAATGGAATTGAGTACAATCAGCCAGTGGAGTCGAACTTGCGACCATTGCGACCATGATGTCTTTCGCACACAGGGTACCGGTCTTAACCACTGAGCCACTCCACCCCCCATACATAGTCTATAGCTGCATAGACTATACATAGTCTATAGCTGCTGTTAAGACGGCTTGTGTGTCCGTTCGACATTGATAGTTAAGTCTGGGCCGTGATAGTGTAGTCACTCACACACACACTTTCTATCCCTGATCATTTTGTCACTGTTGGGAAAGTTAATCAGCAGCCTTAGCTCCGCTTCAAACTGGTCACAACTGTATTTCCCTTGTGTGTGTCTCGGTTCTTCTCTAGACGACTCAAAGCTGCATATAATATAATACAAGCAACATAATCTGTGAGATATCTAAAACATTAACATTTAACAGCCTGTAGATGAGATTTTAAAGTTAATCCTGCTCAGTGAAGCTTTAACTTGAGAAGTGTGTGAAGCATTTACATTAGCAATGTTACACCATCCAGTCCCTACCTGGATGTCCAGAGTGGAGAAATAGCTGTTGAGGTGCTCAGGGTCATTGATGTTGGGCTCCCAACAGACTGGACACACCATGTCTCTGATGTGTTTGTCCCTGACCGCAATGGTGAAGTGCTGCTGGAAGCAACCGCAGCACACTGAACACTGACATGATGTCAGAGACTGCATCTGAGAGGGTGAAGTAGAGGGGAATCGATAAAGATGTGCTTCAGTGCTGCAAAACTCATGGAAACCTTCCACACGTCAATACCTTGCTGTGGGGGAAGACAGAGAGGCAGATGGGACACTCTTTAGCCAGCACTCTCTTGATAAACTCCCTGTCATGGGACTCTCGCACAGCCTGCACTACATCCTCCAGGGAGTAGGGGGCACTGTGCTCCAGAAGCAGTGACAATACCAGCTCACATCGACCCCAGCTTGGAAGATCATACACTGCCAGTAGCCTCCGACATATCCGCTGGAAGAGAAGTGATAAGTTAAATGGAGTAGACAAACCTCACATATGTATGTACCAGTGTTGGGTAAATGAGTTCCATAGTTCTAAGTTATAGGAGCGGCACACGAACAAGACAAGGATGGGGCAGGCATTTTCTCCTTCGTTTATTTATTTACAAATAATCAGCCCGACTGTCGGATGTGACATGAGGTGAATTTTAAAACATGTTAGATGTCATCATAAAAGGCAACAATATTATAAAAAAAAGTACCTGTGTTGACCTCAGAAATTCTCAATTCCAACTACAAATGGAATGTAGCATGTGCCGTGTACACAGCACGTGCCGTGTACGTGCCGTGTAGGAACAGCATGTGCCGTGTACACAGCATATTTGTACATGTGCCGTGTACACAGCATATTTGTACATGTGCCGTGTACACAGCATGCCAGGAGGCAGCTGTGCCTCGGCCACACATGCTGTGTTAACAGCGAGGAGGAGGTCGTGGGCCAGTTGTCTCGATGTCTTATAACTCGATGTTAATTGGTGGGCCACAAGAAATCGATAACGCGGTGAGTTTGAGACCTCTGCTCTACATACACTGTGGTTTGGACTTGTGTTCACCAGTTCATCAGAGCTACAGTAGAACTGTGAAACACAGTCGTTTATAAAATAATATTTATAAAATATTTTAGTGAAAAAAATGGTTTCATGGTCCTTAATAGTGGACTTCTGATACTTTTTAAGTTCAGCAAAAATGATGCATTTGGACGGTTTAGACTGACACACTGTAATGTAAAATCATTATAACCTATGCTGTTCACATTAGAACTAAAAGGATATTACCATAATATTACCTCCCTAATGCAAAATGATCCCCATGTTATTACCAGATTTGACCAGTTTTAATTGTTTTGTTGTTTATGTTTTTACATCTCAGACTGTCTTTTAATACCGAGCCAACATACTTTCCCACCGTCGGGACTCTCACCTGCTTGTCTGGGTGATGGATGTCCACAGGAGGCTCAGCCTTCTCACTCCAGATGCGGTTGTGAAAGGGCTCCAGCAAGGGCCGTTGAAGCAGAGCCAGGGCCCCTCTCACCTCACCACAACTTTGTCTCAAAACCTCATGGCACAGAGCCTCATCCGTGAAACCCAACACACAAAGCTCCTTCACCTGTGGGTAGATAAAAATAATTATTCATCTCTACATTTAAAGAAGACAGCTCCTGGAAGTGCCGGTACTCAAAATAGTAGAAATGAAGTGCCATACTTCTCCATCCTTCCTCTCTCTTGAATTTGTGTTTTTGCTTTTGTATATGCGCTGTGACTTTTGCATTCCTGTTTTCGCTTTTTGCATTTGTGTCTTCTGAGCCACTGTACATTTGCATTGCTTTTATCAAAAAACCCACTGTAGTGTAGGCAAACTTGATGGACATGGAAAATGCTGATGGTGTGAATCCATAAGTTATGAAAATGTAATACTAGGAAATTAAATACATTTAAAGAAGAGCCATGAAATATTAGTGCATCACCTTGGCGAGTCTGTCTCTCAGAGCTTGTCTGGCCGCTCTCTCAAGGTCGCCCCCTGCTGTCAGCCAGCCTTGCTTGGCCTCTGCTCTGGACAGCTGGATCGTACACTCTGTTTCTGCAGGAGCGTCCTCATCAGAGGCTTCACACGATCTGTTCTGTGTTGGACAAGTGACTCTGACAGTCAGATGAGCATGGAGGTGTGACATAGATTTTGATGGAAGCATACTGACCATGTTGTCTGATGTGGTCTTATCAAACTGAAGAGAGAATGTCGTTACCAGCATTCTGATCTGGTCTAAGAGCAGAGGAAGTTCTGTCTTTAACCACTTGCAAGGCAGGATGTTGTTGTCCCCAGCTACCCTCATGCTGGTGTACACCTCCTCTGGACTCACCCCTTTCTTCTCTCCATCCTGAAGCAAACACAAAGGACCGAGAAAAAAAACACTGAACAAAGTATAGAGCTAAAGACGTCACATGACTTCACTGCGCAATTTTAATCCACAGAGATTGACAATATATCTCAAAACTGGACAGAGTGAATATATCTGATCATTATAATGGCCCCAGTCTGCTTTCTACAAGTTAGGAAACAGCTGGAGAGGACATCATTGCAGACCTGCAGTATCTTGACATGTTCAACTTCCTGATTTAACCTCTCTTCACCATCTTCACTTGTATGATGAAACAGCCTGTGAAAAGACTAGTTGTCTGACATATTACCTGACATATGTGTTATCTAGTATATAGAATGAACCTTTCCTGCCAGAGGGCGTGGAAACAACATATGGTCTCCACGCCCCAGGGTTCAGGTAATAGAGCTCTACAGTTCATGGGATTAATGAGAGAGTTCATGAAGGTGACTTGCTCTAATCAGCTGAATCAGCTTGAGCCCCTCCTCCTTCATCAGTCTCTGCCTCCAGGAGTCCAGGTCTTCGGGGGCAGGTTCTTTGGGTTTGATTGGCAGGGCAGGGACCCGTCTGACAGGAGAGGGAGGGCGAAGCTTAACAGGGAGGGGTGCGGGTTCTGGACGAGCCAGGTTGCACATGTCACAAACTGTAGCAGGAGAGTAGTTCAGATAGGTACAGAACTGACACACCCACTGCAGAGAGAGAGAGAGAGAGAGAGAGAGAAAGAAGTAACTTTATGATGAAAGCATTGGTAGAAAAAAAGAAAAACTGATTCAACATGTGATTAAAATAATCAGGTCAGGGCAGGTCTTACATAAAAACATCAAAGTAACTGTTTGAGGTCCTTCATTGCTCTGTAATAGAGGAAGTCGATCCTGGTTTTGACCATTCTGCTCTTTAATAAAACCACATCAGTGTCAACGTTGTCCTCTGCTTTCCTCTTCCTGCTGACGTAAATCCCCATCTATGTTTCACCCTAAATAAAATTTAAAAGCTGTAATTTAGGTTTGTGAGTTTGTGTATATTTAAAACTAGAACAAAGGTGTGAAGAGAGAAGACCTCTCCTGCCCTTCTGAACAGAGCATCCAGTAATGTAAAGACAGTGGAAGGCCACTGTCTCTACAGTGGTGCAAAAAGGACACTTATCTGTCACCCCAGGGTTCAGGACAGACACAAAGGTCATTGCAGGCCACTCTTGGCCAGTGGACATTTGTAGGAACTCCTCCATTCAGGACGCACATCCTCACCAGAGGACGGGCGGATGCTCCACAGTGAGTCGACCCGAGCTTCTGTCTGTTTGTTTACTTCAACAGAGTGAGTGGTTTTAAAGAAACTGTTCACTCCCTCCTCTGCATCACTGTCTCCTGAACAAAAACACATCCAGCTTCTTCAGCTCTATCAATTTCAATAGAGAGGCTACATCACTATGTGCTCCATTTAAATCAGGGGTGCCCAATGCGTCCATCACAAGGTAGTGTGGGTAGATCACATGGCATTGAAAAAAAAAAACACAAAAAAGTTAGCCTATCATCTGTAGTGTTCGGTAACATATACCCTTATTTTGGCAACGCGGCGACACAGGAAGTAACAGCAGTATGTCCGTAGCTTGACGTAGTTGTTTTGCCGTGTGAGTCGAGCGGCAGAATGTACGACACTGACTACTACTAACCGATCTGATAAAAGCATTTACATGAGGAAAAACTGTGTGGGCATCACAGCCCTCTGGTCTTTGGTCTCAGACAGAAACCTCTTATAGGAGGCGGTGATGTGGTTCTCTTGAGTGGCTGTCGTCTCCACCTCCTCCTCTCATCTGAGAAGACCTGAAGCAGAGTTTTCCTGGCTCTAATACCACTCTCTTCCTTCTCATTAGTGTTTTTTCATGGTTAGACATTCATCATCAGACAGATTTTCTATCAGCACATCATTAATCACAGGGTCAACACTGCTGTCACTTCTATCTGCTGCACATCAGGTGAGGCAGATTCACCCGAGGGTCATCAGCTGGTCGGCCCGAGCCCTAACCACCGGCATCATCGGCCTCAACAGCCTGAACAGCCAAGGTCAGTGTGTATACCAGAAAAGGTCCTAAAGAGGCAACAAATACAAGTACACACACACACACACACACTGAACTGACCTGGCTGTCAGGGTCACCGGGCATGCCCAGTACTGGTGCTGGTGGTCTTGGTGGGGTGACTGGTGGGTGTGATGGGTTGGTCGGAGGTCTTGTGGCCAGACGTGGTCGTTCACACACCTCACACAGAATACTGCTGGCTGCGTTCACCATGGTGCAGCTCTTACACTGCCACTCTGAAAATGATGCAGTAACACACATGAACACACAGCTGCTTAACATCATACTGAGGCCTATGTAAAATATGTATTGTATGTTATTATAAACAAATTATTATATTTACACAATTGAAGCGATATATGTACATTATAATATATACATATTTGTAGCAATTTGTAGATGATGAGAAAAGCTCTAATCCGAAGGATTGTGGTGATTGCATCGTCGGCATAGATGAGTGTCGTAGAGCTGACTTTAACTTTTGTTATTTTTTTTGGTATTTGTAAAAGTGTTTTGCATTTTGTAAATTTGTTTTGGAAAATGTAAATATGTTTTAACTTTTGTTAATTTGTTTCTGTATTTGTAAATTTGTTTCAAGTTTTGTAACACTGGTTTGCACTTCCAGGCCACCGTAGAAGATGGACCAGGAAGAACGCATCGCTCTCTTCTTTCTGGGGATAGGAGGTGAGAGGTTTAACTGCAGACCGCTGACACAGGACAATACACCAACCCCCCCCCCCCCCCCCCCCCGCCCCAGTGAACGACACGCCTCCCAGGGCAAGCCACACCTCCGGTACACAAGACACACCTACTTCACACTGATTGGGTCACAGAAGAGACTGCGTCCAAAATGTTTGCGTTGGCGAAGAACACTGTATGAATAGTCATTATTTGTATACATTAAATCAATGAGGTTTGGTTTGCTAACCAGTAACGTCTGCATGCTGTTACCATATTGATTGTAATAGCAAGCCAGACACAGCGGTTTGTTTCTTTTAACCTTTATTTATACAGTTTATCCCACATCCCATTTTCAACCAAGAAACATAGAAGATAAACTACATGCTATTTATTTATTTTTATTTTGTTTTTATCTCTTTTTAAATCTTTAAATGACTCTGAGAAGTTGCACACAGTTTGCTCATTTGACCTCAGCTCTACAAAAAGTATTTGAAGATGAATATGCTGTCCTCGGTGCACTGTATATAACTTGACAATAAATAAAATATTTCACTTTCTGTTGAATCACGGTCAACAGTGTCATTGGATTGGATTTATTTCAGTTATCCTGCTTATATTTTAGGACTGGGAAAGTCTTATAGGCAAATACAATCCAGTTCAGTACTACTTGATTGTGGATTAAACATTTCCCCATGCATATGACACACAATGATGATTCTGATGATTGTCTAAAGGTGCCACCAGACACTGAAGACCATCCCTACAGCAAGTTTTCCTCCCAAAGACTTGGTCAGTTTAAAAATTTCTTTCATAAATCATCAACCACACAGATCCTTACTCTCTCAGTCAGGCTTATGTGTGTGTCCATTTAGAGCAGTGATGTTACTGTGGCCAAACAGGATGACACGTCTTCCCAGAGTCTCGTGCTACGTAAGGAAGTGCAAATGATCAGGGAAAGAAAATGTCTTATTCAAAGCACTTTATCGCATGTATTCAGTGTTGCATATTTATGCATTGTATCATTTAATTTTAGGAGGAGGCCCAACAAGCCAAACAGCAACGATGTGAGTCCAGTTGTCTGTTAATTCATGTCATTACTCAGGATTAAGGCATGCTGCAACACTTTAAGGTGAGTGACAATGGCATTTTGTGTGGTGTTTCTGTATGTATATACAGTTGTGTGCAAAAGTGTTTGCCCCCTTCCTGATTTCCTATTTTTTACCATGTTTGTCACACTTAAATGTTTCAGATTATCAAACACATTTAAATATTAGACAAAGACAACACAAGTTAACACAAAATGCAGTTTTTAAGTGATGATTTTATTTATTATAGGGAAAAAACTATCCAAACCTACATGGCCCCATGTGAAAAAGTAATTGCCCCCCTTGTAAAATCATCAGGTCACTGTGGTTAGTCAAATTTTTTGGAAAATGTAACTTGCCACACACAGACCTGATTACTGCCAGACCTATTGGATCATGAGACCACTTAAATAGAACCTGTCAGACAAAGTGAAGTCGGCCAAAAGATCCCAAAAAAGGAGGACATCATGCCGTGATCTAAAGCAATTCAGGAACAAGTGAGAAACAAAGTAATTGACGTCTATCGGTCTGTAAAAGGTTACAAAGATCTTTCTAAAGCTTTGGGACTCTAGTGAACCACGGTGAGGGCCATTATTCACAAATGGAGAAAACATGGAACAGTGGGCAACCTTCCCATGAGTGGCTGGTCGACAAGAATTACCCCAATAGTGCAGCAACAACTCATCTAAGAGGTCACAAAAGAACCAGAACAACATCTAAAGAACTGCAGGCCTCACTTGCCTCAGTTAAGGTCAGTGTTCATGACTCCACCATAAGAAAGAGACTGGACTGAGTTCCAAGACCAAAACCACTGTTGGGCAAAAAGAACAAAATTGAGGCTCGTCTCAATTTTGCCAAAAAACATCTTGATAATCCCCAAGACGACTTTTGGGAAAATACTCTGTGGACTGACGAGACAAAAGTTGAACTTTTTGGAAGGTGTGTGTCCCATTACATCTGGCGTAAAAGTAACACCACATTTCATAAAAAGAACATCATACCAACAGTCAAATATGGTGGTGGTAGTGTGATGGTGTGGGGCTGTTTTGCTGCTTCAGGACCTGGAACACTTGCTGTGACAAATGGAACCATGAATTCTGCTGTCTACCAAAAAATCCTGAAGGAGAATGTGTGGCCATCTGTTCGTGACCTCAGGCTGAAGCGAACATGGGGTCTGCAGTAGGACAATGATCCGAAGCACACCAGCAAGTCCACTTCTGAATGGCTAAAAAAAACAAAATGAAGACTTTGGAGTGGCCTAGTCAACCTGACCTGAATCCTATTAAGATGCTGTGGCATGTTATAGCACTTATAAAGGTTTGTGGCTGAATTACAACAATTCTGCAAAGATGAGTGGACCAAAATTCCTCCACAGCGTTGTAAAAGACTCATTGCAAGTTATCATAAACTCTTGATTGCAGTTTGTGCTGCAAACGGCGGCCCAACCAGTTATTAGGTTTAGGGGGCAAACACTTTTTTATACAGGGCCATGTAGGTTTAGATTTTTTTTCCCTCCCTTAATAATAAAAACCTTCATTTAAAAAACGCATTATGTTAACTTGTGTTGTCTTTTACTAATATTTAAATGTGTTTGATGATCTGAAACATTTAAGTGTGACAAACATGCTAAAAAAATAAGAAATCAGGAAGGGGGCAAACACCTTTGCACACAACTGTATGAATACCCATAATATATTTATAGAAAATCATCACAGGCAACATTGTGTCTCCCTGGGCCAAGAAGAAGGACAGGGTCTTCATTCTTTTTGAAGATGTTGACCAAGTGGACCAGGTGATGCACGTCTTGTCTGGAGTCGTTGAAAGTCCACAGACAGATAAGAAGTCTGCAGATCCTGTGGCTTTCATCATACAGAGGTGAGATATCAGACACTGACACTGATTTGTAGACTACATGTTTTATATGACTGTATATGTCTCCTTTTAAAACATGGTGCCTGTCCAACAAGATCTTAAATCTTAATCCTCATGACACAGGCATCGATTTACACCCTTGCAGCTGTACTCTCCATCTCCCTGGACAAAGACAAACAGATGTACACATGTGGAACTCAGTTTGACTGGAGGTAAACTGGATAGTTAAGGAAACTGTTCCTCCAATTTTCACAACAGTTTGTATCTCCTAATGTGTATGAGTGTCATTAATGACTTCATTATTTTTGTTATATCGTTTTGTCATATCAGCGAGATAACACAGCTTGGGGAACAGCTTCAGACCCACATGTCCACTGTTTTGATCTGTGTCTGCAGTCTGCAGATAGACCTACTTGGGTTCTTTCGCTTATTTCACTTTCATTTTCCTGAGAGCCATGTTGATTGGCCAGAATTTCGGTGCGTCACATATCAAATATCACAGTCAGACTCATAGCAGCAGATTAAAGCAGCTGCATTTATCCAATATCCATTGTTCCAATAGCGAACAGATAAATAAATGTATTTGTGAGACAATATTCCACAGATGTACAACTTATGTTGCATGAATTCACACACAAAACTGTAAAGTGTAAACTCTTGCCTCATGCATGTAATGATAAATTTGTGATGGTGTAGCTGTTGCATTGTACGACCCCCCCAAAAGGCACAGTTTCCCCATTGACAGTAGCAAAATGTAGGACGATTTTCATTTGTGGGAGATGTAATAAAGAATGTGTGAACTTGTAACTCATGTGTCGTATTTACAGGGTAGAAAACAATTCTGTCTTCAACTTTTATGATTTGTGACTTTTGTATACGAGTACACAATTTACTGGCGCAGAGTACTGACAGTGTGAGTGCAGAGAAGAGGAGGGAGGGAGAGGGAGAGACTGATAGATAGAGATAGAGAGAGTGCTCACGCCATAATGGCTGTTCCCCCAGCAGTCGAGGCCTATGGCAGCATAACTAAGCAATGATGAACCAGCCCAAACTATAAGCTTTATTAAAGAGGAAAGTTTTAAGTTTAGCTTTAAATATAGTGACATTTTCTGCCTCCTGGACCCAAAGTGGGAGCTGGTTCATGATATTGATATCATGATATTGAGTGACGCATGATTTGATTTGTGTGATTATTCTTATGTACATTATCTACAACCCTGGTCTCACTTTATTGTGGAGACGGTTACTCACTTCCGGTTCTTCCTGACGGAAATTGACAAGATGCTCGAACTGTTAGACGACTTCACGGTCTTTTCTGATTATTCCCAAACTTAATATGGTTATGTTCTTCGCAAAGACATTGAGGACAAGTTTCAAGCACCCTGCTATTCCCTGATGTGTGGCATGCAGCCAACAAGGTATTTTTTTGTTGCTGTATAATATTATTTTTTGGTTTTTGTATTGCTAGCTACAGTGGGTACGGAAAGTATTCAGACCCCTTTTTCACTCTTTGTTTCATTGTAGCCATTTGCTAAAATCAAAAAAGTTCATTTTATTTCTCATTAATGTACACTCAGCACCGCGTCTTGACAGAAAAAAAACAGAAATGTAGAAATTTTTACAAATTTATTAAAAAAGAAAAACTGAAATATCACATGGTCATAAGTATTCAGACCCTTTGCTGTGACACTCATATTTAACTCACATGCTGTCCATTTCTTCTGATTCTCCTTGAGATGGTTCTGCTCCTTCATTGGAGTCCAGCTGTGTTTAATTAAACTGATTGGACTTGATTAGGAAAGGTACACACCTGTCTATATAAGACCTTACAGCTCACAGTGCATGTCAGAGCAAATAAGAATCATGAGGTCAAAGAAACTGCCCAAGGAGCTCAGAGACAGAATTGTGGCAAGGCACAGATCTGGCCAAGGTTACAAAATAATTTCTGCAGCACTCAAGGTTCCTAAGAGCACAGTGGCCTCCATAATCCTTAAATGGAAGACGTTTGGGACGACCAGAACTCTTCCTAGACCTGGCCCTCCAGCCAAACTGAGCAATCGAGGGAGAAGAGCCTTGGTGAGAGAGGTAAAGAAGAACCCAAAGATCACTGTGGCTGAGCTCCAGAGATGCAGTAGGGAGATGGGAGAAAGTTCCACAAAGTCAACTATCACTGTAGCCCTCCACCAGTCGGGGCTTTATGGCAGAGTGGCCCGACCAAAGCCTCTCCTCAGTGCAAGACATATGAAAGCCTGCATAGAGGTTGCCAAAAAACACATGAAGGACTCCCAGACTATGAGAAATAAGATTCTCTGGTCTGATGAGACCAAGATTGAACTTTTTGGCATTAATTCTAAGCGGTATGTGTGGAGAAAACCAGGCACTGCTCATCACCTGCCCAATACAATCCCAACAGTGAAACATGGGGGTGGCAGCCTCATGCTATGGGGGTGTTTTTCAGCTGCAGGGACAGGACAGACAGACAGACAGACAGACGACTTTATTGATCCCTTTGGGAGGTTCCCTCTGGGAAATTAAGAGCTCCAACATCAACACACAGCACTGTTAAGATTAGAAGGACGACTGGTTACAATTGAAGGAAAGATGAATGTGGCCAAGTACAGAGATATCCTGGAAGAAAACCTCTTCCAGAGTGCTCAGGACCTCAGACTGTGCCGAAGGTTCACTTTCTAACAAGACAATTACCCTAAGCACACAGCTAAAATAACGAAGGCGTGGCTTCGGAACAACTCTGTGACCATTCTTGACTGGCCCAGCCAGAGCCCTGACCTAAACCCAATTGAGCATCTCTGGAGAGAGCTGAAAATGGCTGTCTAACGTTCACCATCCAACCTGACAGAACTGGAGAGGATCTGCAAGGAAGAATGGCAGAGGATCCCCAAATCCAGGTGTGAAAAACTTGTTGCATCATTCCCAAGAAGACTCATGGCTGTACTAGCTCAAAAGGGTGCTTCTACTCAATACTGAGCAAAGGGTCTGAATACTTATGACCATGTGATATTTCAGTTTTTTAATAAATTTGCAAAAATGTCTACATTTCTGTTTTTTTTCTGTCAAGACGCGGTGCTGAGTGTACATTAATGAGAAATAAAATGAACTTTTTTGATTTTAACAAATGGCTGCAATGAAACAAAGAGTGAAAAAGGTAAAGGGGTCTGAATATTTTCCGTACCCACTGTACATGTGTGTAGCCTACGATTGTCTGGTCTGATTTTACTTTATTATTTGTGCTAATTGTAATATTTTATGTGTACAGTTTGAAGATTTGGATGCTTCATTAAATCAGTTAAAGAAAGCCACTTGTGTCTGTCGTGCCTGGAGGGAATTATAGTGACAGTTTTTGCATCTACACAATGGCAAATGATAGTGAATAATCTGCTGCTTTAATATGTAATAATTTGTTTTGACTCAAACACTACAATGAAGTAGTAGTTTAAAAAGGGTCGAGACAATAGATTTATATAATTCATCTATTTTCCTTTAACCTTTTTTTGTATGTGAGGGAGGATGAAACACGGACACTGACCAGTGATGGTGGCAGGTTGAGATTCATCTCTGTTAGAGCTGATGGATTCCAAGTGAGGACGCTCACACTCCTGACACAGCACATCCTGGATGGAGTTGACTTTAGTGCAGTGAAGACAACACCATGTGGAAGAACTGAAACAGTATGAGAGACAATGTTAGGCTGCTTTTTTCATTTAATCTGTGCTTGAATAGTAACAAAGGTGAATCTCTTAATCTCATCCATAGGAAAGCTATAACAACACGACTGAACCAGCAGCCTGGTTAGGTTCACTAATGAACGGTTGAATTGATCTAAAATCCTGAAGCGAACAGTGAGATGAGGGTGAGTTCAGTACTGCCAGAAACACTGATCCTGACCTGTGACTGCTCCGGATTTTGGATGACGACGATGATGATGATGATGACGTGACAGCTGTTCGACGATGGTTTGACCTCTCGGGGGAAGAGTGGTACAGTTTGTCACATTCTGAGCAGAGGCCCTGCAGACAGGTTAGGCAGTGTGCCGAGATCCGAAATATTCCACAGATAGCACAGTTGTCTGAAACACAGTTAGCGATACACATACATATAAAACGTTGTGAGATTGGAAAGAGAGGGGTAGATGTTGGAGAGAAGGTAATCTCCAACAGCAGCAACAATTAGCTCAGATTTGTTGCTGTTGAGCTGGTTTGAAGTTTCACCTTGGGGCTCAAGTGCAACCAAACACAAAATGGCAAGCCCAAAACAAAAAGGTGTTCCTCTTTGATAAAATACTTTTGTAAACATAAATATTACATTAGATTTAAAAACTCGTCATATAATATCAGATTTCTCAAATTTGTATGAATATAATGCTGACTTTCATTAAACTTCACACTTTGCAGAACATTTAAAAAAAAAAAAAGAAGCCGTTTTGTCAGCACAGGTCTTCATTTCAAAATGTTGTAGCAACGGCTACAAAGGGCACAATGCAGGTTCAAGTGCAGTAAACAGAAAATGTACGCAAATCTCTGTGGACAGAAAGTACGGAGAGGCCTTAAAGTAATAACTAAACCCCTAAAGCACATTTTCAGATGTAAACCAGTGTATCTGGGTAGCTAGTAATGTTATTTGCTGATCCAGGTGCAAAGCTTCACAGTTTAGCATAAAGTATCAAAGTTATAAATGATGTGATATAAAAAGGCGTATATACTGCCTCTCCGGTCAAACACTAGCTACTGCATTCAAATATTGAGGCCTTTCTTAGTCCACTCTTGCTTCATTAGTACAAACTTTCATTGCCCTCTTGTCTAATCAGCGCAAGGCTCATTGTCCCAGACTCCTCCCCCTTTTATAAATGCTAAAACTTTCACTTAGTCGCCTTTCTCTCCAGTCACTGAAAGGCTTGTCTCACTGAACACAGCTGCAACTCCATTTCAGGTTTCGCTACCAGACCCCTGCACTGCTCCCCACTCTCCCTCCCACCTCTTTTCCTTCACTCTCAGCCCACTTCTATGCATTTCCAGACATTTGTAGTCAGAACTTGTGATTTCCAAGGTCCCCTGAACTTAAATCACAAAGTCAGAGCAACCTCACCAACCCCAAACACATGGGATTCCACGATGGATGCCACCATACATACGCAGCACTTGTTCCAGTCATGGTTGAATTTTTAAGTGTAGAATGTATTTTGCTACACTGTTGTGTGCAAAGAACCATGTAGAGTGTTGTTATTGACTGGTATTGCTAAAAATGGCTATCACAAGATATGTTTTCTGCCATGCTTTTTTCCAACTGCCCAAATAGAACACGGTGAACATGGGGTGACATCACTCCCAGTTCCAACTTCACTGTAAAAGGAAAGCAGGATTAGTTACACTTTAAGGACTCTGCTTTTCTAAACACAGCAGCAGTGTATCCTGCTCCCAAAGTGCACTAGAGGAATACTGATGAGAAGCTGCATGTGTCTGTGTAATATTTGAGAGAAATTATGATTTTGTGTACATAGAAAATGTTTTAGATCTTTGAGTTCAGCTCATGAAAAATGGGAGCAAAAACAAAAGTGTTGTGTTTGTATTTTTGTTCAGTGTATCTTAACTTGTATTATTTACATGCTTTTTCAAAGCCCACAGAGAGCCAGTCGTCTCCTGCAGTGCTTCAGAGACTGTAGCAGCCCCATCTCCTTCTCAAGGTAAATCTTTATTTTCTTAAATGTTCTCAGAGACAATTTAATAAGCATATGTCATGTTTGTCTGTATCACACTTCTACTGTATGTCTCCCATCTGGAAACAAAGGACGACACCGTCTATGTTTTAACCATAGTCTACATTTATGTATGATACATTTTTTCTCTTGTTGTGTAGACTGTATGTTATAGCGTTGTATGTGTTTTGCAGCTCTGCCTCCTCACCTGGGTGTTTGTTTGAGGAGGTGGAGAAGACTTGAATGGACCTGAGACCTTGGTGGTTGGAGGACAGAGAGTGGCTGTGACTGCTCCCCCTGGTGGACTGATGGTGCAGAGGGAAGGCGAGAGACTTGCTCTGACCGTCAGAGTGGCATGAGATGGCAGAGGAGTGGTAGACCACAGCATCAGTATTTAGACCTACGTCCTGAAGGGCAGAGGTGAAAGGTCAGGGTGAACTATACAAGGGTTAGGATTAGCAATGTCATTAACAAGCATAATCTTCTACCGTTGCTATTTTCTACAACCTACACATTTTTGTTCAAACACATGTATTTGTGGTTTAGCTTTCATGGTTAGCTTTCGTTGTTCTCCGGTCAGAAAGTGAATGGTTGCGACAACTGTCAAGCGATCGATTGAAAACTAGCATGTTAACCATAACTTCCAGCTAGAAAAAAAAACTCACCCCGCTACACGAATAAGTGTGACTTCAATAAGACCAGCTGACGCACAGCTTGTTTAGTTTGTAAACAAACAAAGTCTACTCACTGGTCCAACAGTAACAGGGCCAGATCGCCATCATCATAGGCGCCGATCCCGTGGGTGCTCTGAAAAAGTTGAGCACCCACCGGGGGATAGCCATCAAAAAAAATAAAATAAAAACAAACTAAATAAATAAATAAAACTGCATCTTTAAAATGAACTGCACCTATCTGAAATCGCCGACAAGTTCATAGGCGCACAGCCGCCAGAAAAAACACGTTCCTCCTTCGGCGGTAGACAGCAGCCAGTGGTGACTGACTGACTCAAATATTTTTCTTTCTTTCTGTAAAAGTAGGCCTGTCACGGGGTCACCTGCTTAGGGACTGTTTTTGTTTATTTTTCCTGTGTTGATCTGCCTTCACTAACTCTCCTGTTATTGCAGATCTTGTCACTCACAAGACAAGATCGTGTCGGCCCTGCAATCACCTCATTCCACTCACCTGAGTCTCCCCGCCCACTTCCACACCTGGCACTCATTATCCTCATCAGCCTCCCATTCAGTCTCCCTTACAAATACAACCATTCTCATTCACCCCTTGTCAGATCGTCATGCTACACGTCCTGCTCTTGTCCTGCCAGTTTTGTTCTGCCTAAGAGCTTTTGCCTGCTACTTCTGCCAGAGGTTTTTCTGGACCTCTCTCCCTCAGTTAGTTTACTTCCTTTGTTTGCTACTTAAGTTTTTGTACTTTAATTAAAAACCCTTTTTTGGACACTTTGAATTGTGCTCTTGGGTCCAGTGTTTTCCCAGACATTACAAGGCCACTGCGTAGGCTGGAGATTTCATGTGTCAAAAATTGTGTAATGATGACTATGTGAGTTTGTGCTTTGAATTAATAAGTGTGCATTTTTAAAATTCCCTCTGGAGTGGAGTGGACTGGAGTGGAGTGGTTAACCCTATGTTGCCCCTGACGGTTGTGCAGGCAGTATGTGAAAGATGAGTGATAGGCGATTCGCTGTGTAAAATGGGTAAATGGCAAAACTAATCTTTTGAGCAGCTTTGAGTGAGAAAAGGCGCTATATAAATACAGACCGTTTACCATAAAACTTCACGCCACTCAGTGTTTTGAGTGAAGGCAGCGATGTACAGTATGCAATAAAGCAGTTGACGAGGTGACATAGGTCGTAGGGAATAGGACGTAAAGTTTGGGGAGCGAACCGAAACCACAAGTTACCACAAGACGCAGACCCTCTCAGGCTCGGATGAGGCTACTTTTCAAACTGTTGAGTTGACAATAAGTTGAAAATATTCTTGGAGATATTATTTGAAAGTTGAAATAAGGCACTGGAGAGACAGACTCTTACCTTGTGTCTCAGCGTAGCAATGATTCTCTCATAGAACTCAGGGTGAGGGTGAGTCTCCTGGAATCAAAACACAACACAGGTTATTGCCTCTTTCATTTATTCCATTTATACATACAGTTGCAAGAAAAAGTGAACCATTTGGAATTATCTGGATTTCTGCATAAATTGGTCATAGAATGTGATCTGATCTTCATCTAAGTCACAACAATAGACAAACACTGTCTTATTAAACTAATACCTCACAAACAATTATATGTTTACATGTTTTTATTGAACACACAATGTAAACATTCACAGTGCAGGGTGGAAAAAGTATGTGAACCCTTGATTTAATGACTGATTGACCCTCCTTTAGCAGCAATAACCTCAACCAAACGTTTCCGGTAGTTGCCGATCAGACCTGACTGTTGTAGTCAGGAGGAATTTTGAACCATTCCTCTTGACAAAACTGTTTCAGTTCAGCAATATTCTTGGGATGTCTGGTGTGAATCGCTCTCTTGAGGTCATACCATAGCATCTCAATCGGGTTGAGGTCAGGACTCGGACTGGATCACTCCAGAAGGTGTATTTTCTTCTGTTGAAGCCATTCTGTTGTTGATTTACTTCTGTGCTTTGTGTCGTTGTCTTGTTGCTTCCCCCATCCTCTGTTGAGCTTCCGTTGGTGGACAGCTGGCCTTAAGTTCTCCTGCAAAATGTCTTGATAAACTTAAGAATTAATTTTTCCATTGATGATGACAATCTGTCCAGGCCCTGAGGCAGCAAAGCAGCCCCAAACCATGATGCCTCCTCCACCATACTTCACAGTTGGGATGAGGTTTTGATGTTGGTGTGCTGTGCCTTTTTTTTCTCTGAACATAGCGTTGTGTGTTCCTTCCAAAAAACTCAACTTTGGTTTCATCTGTCAACAGAATATTTTGCCAGTAGTGCTGTGGAACATCCAGGTGCTCATTTGCAAACTTCAAATGTGCAGCAATGGGTTTTTAGCATAGCAGAGTAGCATCCTCCGTGTTGTCCTCCCATGAACTCCATTCTTGTTCAATGTTTTACGTATCGTAGGTTTGTCAACAGAGTTGTTAGCATGTGCCAGAGATTTCTGTAATTCTTTAGCTGACACTCTAGGATTCTTCTTCACCTCATTGAGCGTTCTGTGCTGTGCTCTTACAGTCATTGTTACAGGAAGGCCACTCCTAGGGAGAGTAGCGACAGTGCTGAACTTTCTCAATTTGTCTTACCGTGGACTGATGAACATCAAGGCTTTTAGAGATACTTTTTTAACCCTGTCCATTTTTATGCAAGTCAACAATTCTTACTTGTACGGCTTCTGAGAGCTCTTTTGTGCGAGGCATGGTTCACATCACGCAATCCTTCTTGAGAATAGCAACCTCAAAACTGGTGTTTGTTTTTATAGGGCAGGGCAACTTTAACCAACACCTCCAACCTCGTCTCATTGGACTCCAGGTCGGCTGACTCCTGACTCCGATGAGCTCTTGGAGAAGTCATTAGCCAAGGGGTTCACATACTTTTTCCACCCTGCACTGTGAATGTTTATGTTGTGTGTTCAATAAAAACCTAAACATATAATTGTTTGTGAGGTATTAGTTTAAGAAGACTGTGTTTGTCTGTTGTTATGACTTAGATGAAGATCAGATCACATTTTATGACCAATTTGTGCAGAAATCTAGATAATTCCAAAGGGTTCACATACTTTTTCTTGCAGCTGTATGTATGTACTAGAGCAGGGCCACAGGAAATCACACCAACATCTACACAAAAGCTTCCACAATTATCAACATTATAGGGCTGTAACTAATTACATTTAACACAATTATTTGATGGATTTATTGTGGGGGGGGTTGAGTTAACCTAAATTGTTTTAACCATAAAATGTCAGAAAATGTATATACATATCATGTTCAATCTCTGTTTATACAGTAAATATCAAGCCCCTACTGTATATATTCTGGAAACTGTCTATAATGTACTTTTTTATTGTTAATATCTTTCTGCAGTGTACGTTCCTGTAAAAACATGTTTATTTTTTATTATCTCTTTAGTGTCCTTGCTGCTGTAACAATGTAAATTTCCCCACTGCGGGACTAATAAAGGACTATCTTATCTTGTCTTGTCTTGTCTTATCTTATCTTATCTGCATTCATGCACTTATTATTCTAGTTTTAGAAGTGTGCACACATGTCAACATGAATATGAAGCAACATCAGCCAAATATGCAGGAAAAAGATGCTTCCAGTAATTTGAAAATGGTGATAAATACATTTCCCTTGTACCAAACATGGCAACAAGATCGTTTTCAATCATTTATTTACATTATGCTCATTACAATTAAAGCAGCAACTTTTACAACAAGCCTACATAGTTATTTTAAACTGTGTTGTTAAAGTGGGCACACACCTTGATAAGCATTTCTAGTTCCATCCTCAGACTCATCACCTCTAACGTTACCGCAGCAACTCGGCCCACATCAGGATCAGTGACATCATCAGGGAAGCTGAGCCCATCTGGCTGCTGATTGGAGTAACCATAGAGACACAACACGGCTCGTCCTCCCTGTCAGTGGAAAGATAAGGGACGTAATCCGCGGCATTTACTTTTCCAAACTGTTGGGTATGCAATGAGACCTTTGTACATATTTGCTGTGACTTCGTTTTACAAGCGACACACACATACACACACAACAGTGACTAGTGACTTGTAAAGCAGTTGTTTTCAGTGTAACTGAATCATTAGAATCAGTTAATTAAAAAAAATATTTGTTCAGTACTTCCTCCATGACCGGAGCACAGAGTCCGTCTGAAATACAGCAGTAGGGTTTGTGATGCCGGTCGCAATCAACAGTGCTGTCACTAAATACACCAGACTCCTCTGTTAAATGTTGAGATTTTAGACATTACCACAATTAATGTCTTAAGACATTACGACAATTACCAGGGATGGTAATTGTCGGAGATTAACCCACGTTTTTAGGATTGTTAAGTCGTTTTAACTAATCTACAGTTCGGCAATGTTCGGCTTGATTTCTGTGTCAGACGTCACTTCCTGTGACGGCAGTCTGACCAATCGGTGGCCGGCAGTCTGGCGACGTCACGCAGAGTACCTACTCAGTTCACTTGGAACCTCGCCAGAGCACAGGGGTGGACTGGCCATCGGGAGTACCGGGAGTCTGACCAGTGTTTGTACACTGAAGATAAATACACTATATCCCCGGGCCTGCCTGGGAGAGTTACCGTAGTTTTCAAGACAAGGCGCAGCAACATAATAATCCATCATCATAAACAGTATAGTGGTGTTATTAAGGGCTTGCGTGTTTGTTTGTACATCAATGGGGCGAGTTGGCACAGTATCTAGTATCAGTAGCGCAGATTATAGTTATTATTATATTATTGTCCCAGTCCACCCCTGCCAGAGCAGGTACTAAAAAAAAGTACCTGCTACCCGGTGCTATGCTAGTGGAAACACAACTAGAGTAGAGCCGGTGCAAACACACCATTAGTGGAGCCACCATAAGACACCCTGCTCTTAGAGGAAAACAGCTTATGTATTCACTGAATGAACATGTCATCAATTTTCACGTTGGGTTAATGTAACGATCCATGCAGTCATTGGTGGTATTTAAGTTTTCTGATTCCTTGCTGTTACCTGAATGGCATCGACGGTGGCTCTGAACACTGGGTTGTTGTGTTTGACAGTTCTCCAATACTTTGGCCTGTTGGGATTAGTCAGGTTGCAGCCATACTTTTCCAGGATGTTCAGTGCTGTAGACAAACGCTGCAGCGATGCGAGGGTCTGAAGACGCAGACAGAACAGTAAATGTCAATCTAAAATACAAATCTGCAGTGAACATCACATCCAACTGCACCAAGGCTGCGCCGTACAGCTACATCATATCAGTTGGTGAGAAGCAGTCACCTTGGTGCGCTTATGGACAGACTGAGAAAAGCTTGGGAACCACTGCACTACAGTTTTGCCATTCACCCAATCACTGAGCCACCGTTGCCCCCTACTACTAGTCTGACCATTGTACACTGAAGATAAATACACTATCACTTAATTTTGACATTTGCTGGTTGTGCAGTCACAGTGGAATGCTAGTTAGCAATAGCCTTTCATATAATATTATCATGCTAGTATATAACAGCTGTTATACTTCAGAATACACAGTTCACACAGAATAGTTGGTCTTAGAATGAAAATTCTAGAACTGCACAACTAGGGAGAAAACATTTTATTGTGAATATTATAGACAACATTGCTATTTGAGATTTTAATAATCAAACAGTGTTCTGAGATGGACTGGTGAACTGTCCAGGGTGTGACACCACCTACCGCCCTACGTCAGCTGAGATTGGCACAGCACCACCCACGACCCTCATGTGGAGGATAAAGCAGTAGAAGATGGATGGATTAACAGAAAATTAACAGTCATCATTTTTTGTCATCAAATATATTTTTTAGCTTCATTCAAAATAACAGCTGAAGCTCAGTGGGCAGGAAGAGTCGTCTCTGAACTGCAAGGTCTCAAGTTTATGACGCTATTGTGTCTCTCATAAAGACATATTATCCAAAACGATAGCTGCGCTGGCAGCATGTAAATGTGTATAGATAGATAGAAGACGTGCGATGGATGAGTGGTCATCAACACAAGGAGAATCTTATTGTTAAATATAGACATATTAAGTTGAACACACAAACTTTAAAACTGAAACAAAACAAAAACAAACAGTGCAGTGCATTAGTGTTGAATATCCTCCTGAGAACCAAAGAAAAAAAAGGCTCTTCCAGTTTAGTTTTTTGTATGATTTCCTATCTATTTAGGCCTAACAAAAACTCCTTACCATTAAAGGTTTTTCAACATATTTTTAATTTTAATTTCCCAGCATGTCCAGTGTAGTGGACAACAGGATGATTGTAGTTAAACAGTGAAATGACGGACTAACATAGAACATATTCAATCTGTCCTCCAACTGAAACGTACATATAGGTCGTTTTTTCAACCCCTGAAAACGTACATATAGGTCGTTTTCTGAAAACGTGTCTGTGGGTCGTTTTTTTCTAACCCCTGAATGCGACGTAAAGGTAGTATTTTCCAACTCGAATATGCATAGATGTTACTGAGGGTAGGGTTAGGGCAAAAAGACAGGGTTAGGTAGTAAAAATAAAAAAAATATTAAAAAAGTGGTATAGTTAGTCGACCGTGCTCCGGCGCAGCGCTCTCGCCACTGAGCCGACTGCCGGTGCCGACATCGGCGAAGCCATTAGATACGGCGTCTAAGGCGGAAGTGGTTGCTGTTATGTATACAACCGCTAGGGGCGCATGTTTTGAAAACGTAAACATAAGTTGTAATTCCTGCATGCGACCTATATGTACGTTTTATTGGAGGACAGTCTCTACATATTTGCTGACTATCCAACAGCTCTTCAGCCAGGTGCCGTTTGAATACTAGGTATTGCTGGGTGTTCTTAGCGGGTCGATTGAGCTCTTTCCTGCCAGACTTGTATCGGCTCCAAGTGTTTGTGATGGCAGCATCAAAAAAATGATGGCTCACACGTGATGTCCATTTCTTGGTCCTGGTTGGCATGCGAAAAAAGCATTCGGTCCACCCATGTTGTCATTGTATTCTCTGATCACTCCCAGTCGTCTCACCCAGACATAAGCTTTTTCTTTGTTGGACCATCTGCTGCAGTTATCTTCTGGGTCTTTCCCATACTCAAACCATTGACTGCCAGCTCAGGCCCCCTCCGGACCATCGTCACTGATGCTTCTCTCCCCTCTTTTCGCAACTGCTTATCCTCTGGTAGCTGGCATGGCTTTGGTACTCAATTCTTCATAATGGTTCCGGTTGCTGAAAGACCCTTCGCAAGCAAAGCATCCATGAGATTGATTGTTGTGAAATATCAATCAAAGAATACGCAAGTTCCCATGGGAACAGACTCAACCAATCGCAAAATTGTTGCATCTCCAACTCCCAGTCTTTGGTCCTTGAATGTGTTCTTGCCTTGGTACACCTCGAAAATCCAGCACCAGACCAGGAGAGGCAAGGACAAAGGCCAGTAGGGTGTCTGACTGGACAGCGGCCTGTGAAAAGGATGATTTGTTCATCAATGCAGAGTAGACCATGTGACACCTTGGTAAACTTCTAGCTTAGCTGGGAAAACTTTGAAGATTTTGTTGTCGATATACTGCGAAAAGTACTGAATTGGACTCCAGTCTGCACAGTTTTTAGGGTCACCTTGATAAACAGGAAGCCCAGGTAAAACAGGTGTCAATTTATTGTTATGGATGAAAAGAATCATGTTAATAACAGGAGTAAGTGTTAATCTTATCTTTAAGATATCTATTGTAACAATACAATAATAATTTTATTCGATAATAGAATTGAACACATTCGCCTTAAACTAAATAAAACATGGCCCACATAGCACAAGGACGTTGCTGCTCCTACTCTGGCTCTGAGTCTGTCTCCGCATCAGCGGCTGATACTCATTCTCATCCTTATCCTTTTCCTCATCTGACAGCTCCAAACCTGACCCTCCCTCTACTATCCAGTGTAGAATCCTCTCTGTTTCACTTCTTTCTCTGACAACATGTGGAGTCTTTAAAGTCATTAGAATGGTGTCCAGGTGTGTTATTTCAAAACAGAATTTATGAAACACATGTCAATAACAAAATATTGTTATTGACATGATTATACAAGCATATATGCAATTACCATGTTAAAAATAGCAATAGATAATATTTGACTTACCATAAAATGTGGTTGTTGGTATGTCAGCCATTTTGAAGGAAAAAAAAAACAGGACCGAAAAGCCCAGGATGTCCAAACTTGTGAACAAAATGACATTGACATTTATTGCACTAGTATCACCATGTTTTGAGGATTTTATGAATATCATATCCCAAGTTGATGTTCTTTATGACTCACTGCAGAGCTGAAACTGAGATGAAATACTAACAAAGAAAACAAAAGCACAGAGAGAGCGTAGACCTCTACCAAGGTTTGAATACTTCCGTGTCACCAGAAGACTGTCTGGATCTGTATAGAACATTACCTGCTTATAGCTGTTACAATCTTACACAAGCATGGCAAAATTCTTCCTGATTTGTTTAGATGTCAAATATGAGATATACACATGTGAACAAAGCCTTATAAGTATGAACAAACAACACATCACATCTTGAAGCTGAACGAGTTCTTTTTTACAGTTACAGTTTTGCCCATTATGTGGGGAAAATGTAGATTTTTTTGTGATGTCATGAGTAGGTAGATTCTTACCTAAATTAATGGGATCATACTTGGGTGATCACCTACACATCGCTAACACGCAAGGACAAACAGATGACAGATAAACCCACAGCCATGAAAACAGAACCTGCTTGGCAGAGGGTAACAAACTAACAGAGATGTTGACCCTGTTCTGGTCTCTGTCTGGTATTTCTGGGGATATTTGATGAAACTTGTTCCCTCTCACCTCCTTTCTGTTGCTGCCAGAGCTATTTTCTATGACCATGGTCTCTGCAGAGATGTGTTGATATTTGGAGCAGGGTGGTAAAGGCAGATTAGCAATGGCCATCACTCCAGCTCGCACCTCCACCACCCTGCCCCCTGAGTAAAGACCCACTTCAGCCCGACTCCGTACCTCCTGGAGCTGCTCGGACAGAGAAGGCATCCTACACACACACGCACACACACACACATATACAAACGTACAATGTCAGTGAAACCTTACACTTGCTAATCAGCTTTTCATTCCCTGCAATGCTGCAGCTAAACTGTTGTGTTTCACAGTTGTGTCATGTCACTCTCATGTAACTGTCATGTTACTGTCTGGTAAATGTCATGTAACTGTCATTTAACTGTCATGTAACTGTCATGTCACTCTCATGTAACTGTCATGTTACTGTCTGGTAACTCTCATGTAACTATCATGTAACAGTCATGTAACAGTCATGTAACTGTCATGTCACTCTCATGTAACTGTTATGTAACTGTCATGTCACTCTCATGTAACAGTCATGTAACTCTCATGTAACTGTCATGTAACTCATGTAACAGTCATGTAACTCTCATGTAACTGTCATGTAACTCTCATGTAACTCTCATGTAACTGTCATGTAACTTTCATGTAACTATCATGTCACTCTCATGTAACTGTCATGTAACTCTCATGTAACTATCATGTCACTCTCATGTAACTGTCATGTAACTCTCATGTAACTCTCATGTAACTATCATGTCACTCTCATGTAACAGTCATGTAACTCTCATGTAACTGTCATGTAACTCTCATGTAACTGTCATGTAACTCTCATGTAACTATCATGTCACTCTCATGTAACTTTCATGTAACTCTCATGTAACTATCATGTCACTCTCATGTAACTGTCATGTAACTCTCATGTAACTTTCATGTCACTCTCATGTAACTGTCATGTTACATGACATGAGTTCCATGAGACATGAGACATATAGTTCCTAGGCGCCATGCTAGCGGCAGCTTGACAAAGCAGCTCCCTCAGTGTATTAGTGTATTTTTCGCATCTGGAGTGACACTTTCCATGTACTCCGCTACTTTTGTGCGGTTTCTGTGGCTCTTCTGTTACTTTTTTTAACTTTTTGGTGGCGAGACGGACGCACAGCGCAGCGGTGGCATTGTTCACACACGCGACCAGCTGATCGCGCTGAGGGAGCCGGCACTCTTGATCACAACACTGCCCGAACTTCCGAAGGAACTGAAGTGGAAGCGTCGGGGCTGCAGAGCCGGAGCCAAAGTGAGAGCCAAAGCAGGAGGTACAAACCAGCCGTACCTGCAATAATCACGGGGAATGTGAGATCTCTGGGGAACAAAATGGACGAGCTCTGCACGCTTGTGAGGACCAGCTGGGTGTTCAGGGAGAGCAACCTCATGTGTTTCACTGAGACATGGCTGCACTCACACTTCACCGAGCACAGCGTGGCAGTACTGGGCTTTAAGACTGTGCGGGCGGACAGAGATGCTGCGCTGAGTGGCAAGAAGAAAGGGGGTGGCGTTGCTGTATAAGTGAATGAGAAGTGGTGTCACCCCGGACATGTCTGTGAGAAGGAGCGTCTGTGTAGCTCGGACATCGAACTTTTGGCTGTGGGAATGCGCCCATACTACCTCCCCAGGGAATACACTTCTGTGATCGTTGTGGCTGTCTACATCCCTCCCTCAGCTGATGCAGCAGCAGCAGTAGACGGTGTCCACTCTGCTGTGTCCAGATTACAGACACAGCATCCCACTGCATTTATCACCATCACTGGGGACTTTAACCACACCAACCTGGACTCTGTTTTACCAACCTTCCACCAATATGTCGAATGCCCCACCAGAGACAATAAAACAATTGACCTTTTGTATGCAAATGCTAGGGATGCATACACCGCCACTGCCCTTCCCCCCTTGGCTTGTCTGATCACAACCTGGTCCAGCTGACTCCCAGGTATGTCCCTGTAGTGAAGAGGCTTCCTGTTGCCGTCCGCTCAGTGAGAAGGAGTACACAGGAGGCTGACATGGCTCTGCAGGACTGCTTTGAGTCTACTGATTGGGATGCGCTCTGCTTGCCACATGGGGAGGACATCAACTCCATGACAGACTGCATCACAGATTATATCAGGTTCTGTGAACACACGGTTCTCCCTGCCCGGACTGTCCATTGCTTTCTCAACAACAAAACTTGGATTACCAGAGATCTGAAGACTCTCCTCAACAAAAAGAAAAAGGCCTTCAGACATGGGGACCAGGAGGAGCTGAGGAGGGTACAGCGTGACCTTAAGGAGAAGCTGAGGCAGAGCAAAGACACCTACAGGAGGAAGCTGGAGTCCAAACTCCAGCAGAATGACATGAGGGACGTGTGGTCCGGAATGAAGACCATCACTGGATTCAACGTGAAGGAGAAACCCACAGAGGGCTAATCAGCTGAACCTCTTCTTCAACAGCTTCAGCTCACAGTCTTCAACTGAGCCCCCTGCTGCTTCCCCCACACATCACACCTCCCTCCCTCCCCCTGCCTCTACCCCTCCCCCCTCTGCCCCCCCCGGAGAACCGCTTGGACACTGTATCACCTCCCCCCCACCTCTCCACCTCTCCCCCACCACCTTTCCGTGACAACCACCCAGGTCAGAAGACAGCTGGAGAGACTGCAGCAGAACAAGGCTGCAGGCCCGGACGGTCTTAGCCCCAGGCTACTGAGGGCTTGTGCTACCCAGCTGGCTGTGATCCTGCAGCACCTCTTCAACCTGAGCCTCCAACAGGGGATGGTCCCAGCGCTGTGGAAGACATCATGCCTGGTTCCTGTCCCCAAGACAAAGTCATCAGCATCTTGTAAACCCAGGGACTACCACCCAGTGGCTCTGACGTCCCATGTGATGAAGGTGCTGGAGCGGCTGGTCTTGGCCCACCTCAGACCGCAGGTAAAGTCCTCACTGGACCCGCTTCAATTTGCTTATCGGCCCAACCTTGGGGTGGATGATGCCCTCATATGTCTGCTGCATCGAGCTCAGTCTCACCTGGATGGTGCTGGAGGCACTGTGAGAATCACTTTCTTTGATTTCTCCAGTGCTTTCAACACCATCCAGCCACTGTTACTGGGAGAGAAGTTGCGGGGGGTGGGGGTGGACACGCCCACCATCTCCTGGATCACTGACTACCTGACAGGCAGACCACAGTTTGTCCGACTGGGTTGTAGTTTGTCTGATGTGGTGGTTAGTGATGTAGGAGCCCCACAGGGAACTGTGATGTCCCTCTTCCTGTTCACCATATACACCTCAGACTTTAAATATGACTCTGTGTCATGCCACTTGCAGATGTTCTCCGATGACTCTGCGGTGGTGGGGTGTATAAGGGATGGACAGGAGGGGGAGTACAGGACAGTGGTAGCTGACTTTGTGAAGTGGGCCAGTGAGAACCACCAGAGGACAGCTCCACAACCTTTAAGGGTACTGGGGGAGGACATTGACATGGTGGAGGAATACAAATTCCTTGGTGTGAGGCTGAACAACAGACTGGACTGGAAGGCTAACACCAGTGCTGTGTACAGGAAGGGGATGAGCAGGCTCTTCTTTCTGAGGAGGCTGTGATCCTTTGATGTATGCAGCGAGATGTTGGAGTAATTTTACCAGTCTGTTGTGGCCAGCACACTGTTCTTTGCTGTGGTGTGCTGGGGGAGCAGCACCATCATTGGCTGCAAACAGGACACAGTGGAAACGGTGGTGGAAAGGAGGATGCTAAATAAGCTTTTTTCCATCACGGATAACCCCGATCATCCTCTCCACCACATCCTCCAGGCCCAGGAGAGCACATTCTCCAAGAGATTCAGACAGCTCCGCTGTCACAAGGACAGATTCAGGAAGTCATTCCTGCCACCAGCCATCAAGACTTACAATAAAAAACGTGCACATTTTCTCTCCGTGAAACACGTGCACATTTTCTCTCCGTGACATACGGTATGCCATTCCTTTATTATTGCACTATTATTTCCCCACTGTTGCACATTTTACATTTCATGTTTATAATATTTGTTTGTATTGCTGCTATGTTGAAACAATTTCCCCTTGGGGAGGAATACATTATTTCTATTCTATTCTATTCTATTCTATGTAACTGTCATGTCACTCTCATGTAACTGTCATGTAACTCTCATGTCACTCTCATGTAACATTCATGTAACTGTCATGTTACTCTCATGTAACTGTCATGTAACTCATGAAACATGACTGCACTGTACTCTAATGTGTATGACTGTTTCCACTATCAATTCAACTGTTGATCATTCCCCATGGTTTATTGTTATGCCTATAAAATGTCAGAAACATCCTCAAATGTCTTATATAACATAATATAATATAATATAATATGATTTGAGTTGATATGAAATTATATGACATAATATAACATAACATGACATGATAATAATATAATATAATATAATACAATATAATATAATATAATATAATATAATATAATATAATATAATATAATATGATTCAAAATAACGGTAAAAATGCCGTGTGAATTCTCATTATTTCCATAGTTGCCGCAACAGCAAGGTGTTAGTGATAAAAAAAATGAAGACTGAAACTAATTAACATACAAATTAATTTGTATTGTAATATGTAATATGTAATATATATATATATATGTGTGTATATATATATATATACCTGCTGCTGAACATGCAGTTACACATTCAACTGCATCTTATTATGTATCACAGTGCTGTATACCTATATATATATATATATATATATATACCTATATATCTATATATAGCTATATATATATATATATATATATATATATATATATATATATATATACACACACATATATATGTATATATATACCTATATATAGATATATAGGTATATATATAGGTATACAGCACTGTGATACATAATAAGATGCAGTTGAATGTGTAACTGCATGTTCAGCAGCAGGTACACGATATGGAGCAATGGTTGAGCTGCAGTAGTAAAATAATACATTATCACGAGAGCGGAGTGTGTCTGTTGCGACGATGCTGCTGCTGCTGATGATGATGATGATGCTGCTGCTGCTGATGATGATGATGGTGATTTTGCTGTTTTTACCTCTGCAGTGGAGTGAACGCCGTGTCTGCTCCGTCAAACAGCTGATTTCAGTCACTCGGTCACGTCTGTCACTGAATGAAACGCTGCTGCTCCCCTCCTCTTCCTCCTCCTCTCCTCACCTCCAGTGAAAACACACTGTGCTCTTATCATCCATGGCTCTCATCATGACTCTCCCCTGCACTCAGGCTCTTGCAAACATGGCCGCAGCGTCGGTGACGTCATGAGCTGGCGCGCAGCTACGACATCCGTTATTACTAAAATGAACAGATCTCTGTATCTTCAAAATTAGGTCAACAAGAAGATGCTTTTGATTAAAGGTTTTTTGAAGACAATGGTGAAGTGCTGAGGCTTTTTAAGGAGGAAGGATTTCCTTATGGTTTAGTATTCTATTCCTAACTAATGAAAGGCAACCTGTGAATTCATACTTATCAGTGTAACTTTACATGCATGGAGTTGAATTAATAAGTAACAAATGTACCAGAATGTCAGAAAAAGGAAAATAACACAGAACTCTCACTTCAAAGACGTCAGTGGTCTTCTTAAAATGTACTATATCGAAGGAAATGAGAGAACTTTATCTTATTTTACTCTTCAATCCAACAAATGTTTATCCAAGGATTCCAAATGTGTTTCCAGGATTTTAGATATCAGTGACAAATGCTCTGTCTGTAAGATCGCAATAAAAACATGTATTAAAGTGATACAATGTAGTATCTCTAACCTTCAAATAATGTCTCCAAAGACATTTTGAATTGATTGTGACCCTAAGCCCTGGTCATATGCTGTTAAATTAAATTTGTTCCAATAACATTTGTATACGTGCAGAGGGTGATCCACACGTATTTCTTGATTTGTGTTTCACGTTTTGAGATCCACAAATAAATAAAAAATCCCATTTGATTTTTAAAAATATAGATCTGTATTTGTAAATAATATGACATTTGTAAAACTGGAAATTGCATTTGTGAATTTGGATTCCGCATTTGTGGATCGCCAGCACACGCATCCCTCTCTTTCCACAGTTATGGATTTTTGAGACTAGCATTTGTCTCAATAATGCCTCCCTGCATCAGCAGGTGGCACTGTTTTACAAGTAGAATCTAAAGGCTTAGGCACATAGATATACATAATAAAGGCTAGATCTTCTTATGTCTTATGGTGCTCTGCTACTCACATGCTTTGTAAGTATGTACTGATGTGTGTTTAGCTTTGAAACAGTCATTCATTGTTGATATTTCACCCTTCAGAGCGGTGATGGGGATAGATACAGAGCACATACACATACAGTATGTTCACTTATGAAATGTCCAGTGTAATAAAGGACACCATGTGTGTGTGTGTGTTCACAGGTGTGCTTCTAAACTCAGACCATATTTTGAGTGTGTTTTTTTTAAACTGCACAAAAAGTAACCGTTAATGTGTATATTTTATTAAAATATATGAATGTGAATAGACAATGTGCTCTTGCATGTTAAAGTGAGTGAGTGTGTTTCTTTTCTGTGATTTTCTTACAGAATGTAGCGTGAGCAGTCACGACTGGTGACAACAAAATGCACACAACAAAAGAAGAAATCACATGAACATATTTATTTGTCTTGCATATCACGTCCCTAAAATTCATTACCTATCATTATGTAGACTTAGAAATAATGCATTGACTAATCATCAACACACAGGCTAATGTTTAACAAAGTAGATGATAATGGAAGAGACATTAAGAAACAAAAGAATGAGAGCAGAAGCAGGTTTGTAAGGTTGTACCTTATCTAACTGTACAGAAACAACGTTTACAAGAACAAATACAAATGGATTGTGTGGAGATTCACCTACTGTAGTCACTGCAGTGCAGCAGTTATCATCAATCATTAGTTTCCCAATTCATCGAATAGTTGTTTGGTCCATAAAATGTCAGGAAAGTCTTTTGTCCACGAACCAAAATGATTCCGTTTGAATGGTTTATTTGTTTTCTACAGAGCAAAGAAAACGTCAAAGATTCTCATTTGAGAAGCTGAAAAATCAGAGGACTTGTTTTAATGACTAAAAAACACTCAAAATGATTAATCAAAGATTCATCATTTCCCACACGTGCATATGGTTACTTTCAGACATGGATTGTATAGAATATTGCTGCTGTGATAAAAACAATTTCCACAAAAACCAGAGCTTGGACCTGGTGTGGTTTTCTGTTGGAAAACTATATAGTGGCTGAAAGTAAATGCGGTGAGTGAAGTATGCAAATCTCCAGAACCACATCAGATTTTTCTACTAAACAGAGACAAAAACACATGAAACAAAAAATAAGAGAGAGCAAAAAAAAAATAAAAGCAATCATCAGCTCATACTGTGCAGGGTTTTTTCACCTTCTCATAAATTATCTGTTTTTTTATGAAAAGGCACGCCTTTAATGTACTGAGATGTTAAAAGCAACACATGGCTCTTAGTTACTCTTATAAAAAAAATGCAATCATGTAGTAATAACAATAATAATCATCCCATTCAAATCTTCACCTGGAAAGAAATGTATAATTCATGTTTCTACACTCTGTGTGTAGTGTGTGCAAACACTGTCATTCCAATGATTGCACAGCTGATCCTATAAAAACAGGACTGTACACAGTCCTTTGATTCAAGTACCTGAAGAATGCCAGTAGGGTTCACTGTTGTGCAACCTTTATAATACTTTCTTACCAATACTTAGAAACGTAAGAAACACAAAGCACTCCACAGGTCAGTTATTTCAACAATATTCCACCTGAATTCTTGCACATAATTCCTTCTCACACATTTTAATTCAACTAAAGATTTGAATGTATTTGATTCTATGGCTTTAGCTTGGGATACATGCAGTGCGTGTTGCACCCTCGTAACCAAACTTACAAACAAGCATTTTGCCTAACCTGTTGCGTTGTACCCAAACTGTCTGTCTGTGCTTTCAGACATCTAGCCAGCATGTCCATGTTGGCTTATATGTGGGTTGACAATGTTTGCCCACCTCAAGCCCATGTCCACAGAGTCCTCTTTCCAGACTACCTGGGTACTAAGTTGGCTTCAAGTGGGCATGGGCTTGAGGTGGGCCAATTATAGAGGTCCTGTATGGTTTCAGTAACATGCGCCCCACATGGGAAGCCACAGACAAACCCGCCTGGCACCCATGTTGTCAGCCTGAATATAAGCCCTACTGGGATCATGTTCCCAGACTTCAGAATGGAACTCGATTTTTCTAATTTCAGGCAAATAAATAATAATATTATTGAAAAAGCTAAAAAAAAAAAAAAAATAAATAGAAAAAAAAAATGATGTTCATTAATCAGCAGCAAGAAGACCCGGGTTCACAACCCGGTCAGAACAACAGTATTTCTGCATGGAGTTCACATGTTCTCCCTGTGTGTGTGTGTGTGTGTGTGTGTGTGTGTGTGTGGGTGGGGGTTGGTTTGTCCAGGTTGTCAGGTTTCCTCCCACAGTCCATAAACATGCAGATTTGGGTAAATTAGGTAAATTGGACACTCTAAATTGACTGTAGGTGTGAGTGTGAAAGTGAATGGTTGTTTGTCTCTATCGGAGCTTTTCCACCGGCTCGGCTCGCCTCGCCCCGGCACGGTTAAGTTGTGTTTCCACGAGCATAGTATCTTTATTTTTTTTTTTTAGTACCTGCACTGACTGCCGGCCACTGATTGGTCAGAGTGACGTCACGGGAAGAGACTGAATCAAGCTGAACAGTGCCGAACTGTAGATCAGTTAAAAAGACTGAACAATCCTAAAAACGTGGGTTCATCTCCAACAATTACCAGGGAAATGTCTAAAATCTCAATATTTAACAGAGGAGTCTGGTGTGTTTAGCGACAGCACTGCTGATCATGAGCGGCATCACAAACCCTGCCGCTGTGTTTCAGTTAGGCAGAGTCTGTGCTCCGGTACTGAACTAATATTTTTAATTAACTGATTCTAATGATTCAGTTCCTCTGAAAACAACTGCTTTACAAGTCACTAGTTTGTGTGTGTGTCAGGTGTAAAACAAAGTCACAGCAGTTTCATGCAGCTATGCAGTGATGACTCCCCCATTGAGTAGGTACTATTTCGTAGTGGAAAACCAACCTAAACCGTGACGTGCCGAGGCCAGGCCAGGCGAGCTGGGACCATAGGTGGAAAAGGGGCTTAAGTGTCTCTGTGATGGGACTGGCGACCAGTCCAGGGTGTGACCCACCTACACTATGTCAGCTGGGATCGGCACCAGCATCACCCACGACCCTCATGTGGAGGATAAAGCGGTAGAAGATGAGTGAGTGAGTGAGTGGATAAACCATCTTTAATAAGATACCAGTCTCACAGAGACCAAAACCGACAATGTTTTCTTGGGTGATCTGTAAACTCTGCTGACCCTGCCTGGACACAATACTTGAACAGTGGCTAATCAGTTTGTTTGGATTGAAAATATGGTTACAATGTTCACCCACATAAGAATTAAGCCTCACTCAACTGTAAGACGGGCATCAAAATGAAGGAGGAGCCACTGACAGGCAGTGTTGTTTCATTGTATAGACATGTGCAAACATGGCTATTTCAGGACCCACAATTCATTCTGTTCTAAGAGTGATAGGAGCAAGACTGTTCTCCTGTATCATGTGCTTGTGTTTGATTTGTGTCCCCATCACAAAAAATTTTTATATTGAGATAATAGTGAGTAAGCAAAGAAAAGGTTCAAAAAAGATATGTCCATTTCAATATAAAACTGAAAGTTAGACCTTTTGAGCTGAACACATGAACTCTCCAGAACACTCTGATTCACACAAGGCTTTGTTTTTGCTTACGTCCAGTGTTCTTCTAGTGCCAGACCCAAACTGAAATCAAAAATCAAATCAGACCGATATCTGATATCAGATATCTGTGAGACAGATATGATCAAGACAGTGGACATGTGCTCCTGACTCTCCTCCATGTCCCACAAACGCCACACTGCTTTTGTCACTATTTTGTGCCAAGACAAGGATTAGAGTCAAAAAGTCTCATGTGATATGCAAAAAGTGCATTACTCCACAAAAAGTGCATTACTCCACAAAAAGTGCAACAACTCTTCACACTTTAATGCATCTTTGTCCACAGCTGCAGAGCCCACAGTTTTATTTATCATCTCTTTATCTCGCCCATCAGCATCCCTGTCTGTAAACAAGCATGTGACCTCTGAAGTCACATGCTTGTTTCACAGGGCGGAGACACGCTTCCATCCACAACAATGTGGTTCTCTGGTTTTCCTCCACTCTGTTCTGCTCCCTCTGCTCCTCCTCTCTCCTCCACTCCTTCCACAGTGAGCAGCTCTTGAGTGCAGTTGAGGGGGCTTGCTTTGCCTGACAGTGGGCCAGTGCTGCTGCCTGGCCCGGTGGCAGACCTCTCCATGTGATTCCTTCCCTGGTGGCTTAAACCCGTGAGCTGTCCTTCACCTTCTAAGCCCTTGGCTGCTGAGCTCTCACCTCCCCCCTGGGAGGAGCTTGGACTGAAGGACTGCCGGGCCAAAGATGGAGATTGCAGGATCGCTAAAGGAGATTTAACTTCCTGAGTTACAGAACTATGAGGTGTAGAAAACCTAGAAACGATGTCATCGTGAAGTAGCTGAGCCACTTTGGCTGAGCCTGTAGAAACAGGGGTCGCTACAGGTGTCATCACAGGCATCAGCACATCATCCTCAGAACCGATGAGGTCGACATTTAGAGCTCTTGTCTTGTGAGGGTTGCTGTGACCTTGCAAGAAGCTGCCGATGTGATCATAGGTCCTTCCAAATTTTTCCTCACTCTGTGGCTTTAAGTCCATATCTCCAGTGGCACTTACTCCAGAGCTTGACACAAACTCATACAAGCCCTTTTTGAAGAGGGTCCCTGTCTGGACACTGTCTGAGCCCCCCGTCACTTCCATAGCGCTTATTTGGCTTAGATCCAAAGGAGGGGGGATTGGATGTTGTCTAGATCCATTTTGATTTCGTTCAGCACTACGTTGAGGAGAACTTCTTTCTCCTCTTTTCACTGGAACGTCCCCGATCGCGTTGGAGAATGTCTTGATAACGTTAAGCTCAGGCGAATTCTGTTGCACTTGAGTCGATGTAATTGTTTTCATCTCCAGTGACACTTTGCTGACGTTTGCCGTCTTGTTGTCTGTCTCTTCCAGACTTTTTGCGCTGAGGTGTTGAGGGGTTGTTTTGTTGGATGAGAGCTTGACTCGCTCTGGAGAGCCCTGCTGAGCTACTTCCTGGTAATGAGAATGTTGAGACCTGCCTTGACTGCACACCTCTGCGCTGGGGTATTGCCTCTGGTAGCTGTAGCGGCTTGGTGAGAGGTGGTTATCCACAGGACACTTACTGTCCTCCCTCTTTTCTACCAGCACATCTGTGAGTTCCATACTACGTGCAAATGCATCCTTAAGGTTAATTGAAATAATGCTTCCACTCCGTTTGGCCCTTTCAAGAGCTTCCCTCCTCTTGATGGCCTTCTCCTGCCTTTTCTGCTCACGGTAGAATTCAGAGAAGTTGTTGACAATGATTGGGATGGGAAGGGCGATGACCAACACACCGGCTATGCAGCAGAGCCCTCCTACTATCTTGCCCAGCAACGTTTGAGGGTAAATGTCTCCATAGCCAACAGTGGTCATAGTAATTGTAGCCCACCAGAAGGATGCAGGGATACTGGTGAATTTGGTGGCGTCCTCGTCCTTCTCAGCAAAGAACACCAAACTAGAGAAGATCATAATGCCCATGGCTAAGAAGAGGATCAACAGACCCAACTCATTGTAGCTCCTTCGCAAAGTGAAGCCTAAAGACTGGAGTCCGGTTGAGTGCCTGGCCAGCTTCAGTATTCTCAGGATCCTCATGATTCGAAAGATCTGAACGACACGGCGCACATTCTGGAACTGCATCACGTTCTTGTTGGACTCAGTTAGGCAGAGGGTCACGTAGTAAGGCAGAATAGCCAGCAAGTCAATGATGTTCAGCGGTGCTTTGATAAAATTCCACTTGTTTGGTGCAGAGAGCAGACGCAGGATGTACTCCATGGTGAACCAGGCAATGCACACAGCCTCCACGTGGGCCAGGCTGGGGTTGTCATTGTACTGGCCAAATTCATCCACCACCTGCAGCTCTGGCAGCGTGTTGAGAGACAGTGAGATGGTGGAAATGACTATGAACAGGATGGAGATCATGGCCAGGACCTGCAAGACAAAGACAACATTGTAAGTTAAACAATTACTTGTCACTTTAAGGATGTCAGTGTGTCCAGACTGTATCTTTACAACCTTTGTTCAAATTGAAAGTGTTTGTCAAATTCTCCAGACGATGAATGCTGATGATTCATTTTTCATTAAAGACGTAGGCTGGGTTTGGAGTTAAATATCGGACGTAACTGAGCCAAACTGGGGTTTGCTTGTGGCCGATTTTTCATTAAACTGATCAACCCGTTACATTTTGTGTAACTGTGATTAGCCATTTACAATTCACACATCTCTCATTTTTTATTGTCGTAATATTGTTTTTTATGTATTATATTGTTCTTTCATTACATATGTCATGCATTTATACATGATTGTTATCTAAAATACAAATGTGCACTGCAGTGCAGACACAAAATGAAGATTTCAGACAGTGTTTTTAAATATATTTATTCAAGTATTCATTTCTCAGGACCATATATAACCAAATCCATTGCTCTTACTCTAAAACATCTTATATGCTATGTAAAATATAAAGAATACAGAATGCAATAATCAATTCAATTACAAAACAAGGTATTTCATTCTCACACTTTACGCTCATCTGGATATAATGCTTGAACCACCTTCCATTAATAATTACTATCATTGTATCAGATCAGATTTCATTGTCATATTTTCTCATGTGAATCCTGTTAACTGAGGTTTGAACAAGCTCGATAAAGGAGATGAATTTTCTTAAAGTCAGGAAGTGGTGTGAATATTTGTTTTTCCAAATTACAAACCTAGCATTTTAAGATAATTAAAGCTCAGCGCATCATACAGAAGCATATATATATATATATGTGTGTATATATATATATATATATATATACATATATATATAAATATATATATAAACATAGTGTAATAATGAATCTGAAACCTATTTGACATGTTTGTGTTTTGCTACCATTTGTGTATCTGCATGAATATTTTGAGTCAAATGCAGACAGAGAGGATATTTAAACGCATTTCTGTGAAAGAAAGAGGACTGAGGGGATTCAACAGGCGCATGCAAACATTCTCCGTTCTAAAATGCTAACGATGAAGAAGAAGGCAAGCGAAGTGAAATCGCTGAAGCATGTGGACTCTGACTCTGACTCTCTGCAGCTCTTGCAAGGACATTTCAGGATAATTATAATAGGATTGTGTTGCTATCTATAGAAAGGATAGAAAGAGGTTAGAAGTGGTTACTCATTCTTTCCTCCTGCAACAGGAAGAATCAGGCAACAGTCTGACACAACACACAACAAGATTTAACAGTGTAAGGATGGTATATACAGTATAATGGCTGAGAGGTGATGTTTCTGAATGGACTTTGAAAACTTTTATGCGTGCTGAGACATGACGGATGTTGCATTCAAAACCGAGTGGATTGATCATGAGAAACATAGTAAATTTTCAAACATTTCACCTTTGAAATGTTTGAAATGTTTAAAAGAAAACATAAATTGAGTTTCCTTGATCTCATTAATCCAACTGCAAAGGCTTCAGTGTGTGTGTGTGTGTGTGTGTGTGTGTGCGTGTGCGCGCACGTGTTTTTAATATACCATTACTTCTCTGTTGCTTGTAGGATAAAAATATGCTCATTACAATTCCATTATTCATGAGCTTGGATAGTAAGAACGTTATTGATTATTCTGTGAATAGTCTGTGTTTATAAAGCATATTTCTAATCTTAATGGCCACTCAAAGCTGCTTTACACCACACTTTTAATATTTCATACAGTGCAGTGCTGTTTTCTGTCACACATCAATCGATTATGCAATCAATGCAACTCAAAGTGCTTCACAGGACAGAGACAATCGACAAGACAACAAGTATCTCAACCCACATATGGCTGGTATTTTGTATTATGTATTAAAAATGTACTGGGGAAGTGAATAAGTGAGGAAAAGGAATCAGGAAAGAAGTGAGGAAACTCACAAACTAAAGGGAAAACTAAAATAACAAGAGTTCAAATAATTAAAAAGGTAGCTCTTAAGTTTGCTTTTATAAATGTTAAAATTGTCACACATGGTTCACACATGGCTCAGTTGCTTACCCAGGACAACACTGACATACAAACAAAGACAAAGACATACTTCACAATGGAACTCTTCAGCTGAGTCTGCAGGGAGCGACAGTTAACTGAAGAACAAAAACACGTGGTCATTGCATTTAAATATATATTACATACAGTAATGTAGTGATGTATCTTCTATAAATTATAAAGCTTTTATGAATGTTTAATTGATTTTGCGTGCACCTTCTTTTGTATTCTCTTGTTTTATGATGTGTTTTTTCTTCATTTGTGTTGTATAATTCCTTATAGTCAGTTGGGTCACTCTGTAACCTTGATTATATCATTCACAGCATAACGATTCATTTTGTTACTGCTTATACTTTAACATTTACTTTTGATTCCATGATAAGCTCAATGTAAATGAGAGCTTTCTTGAACTTGGGGATCCCTCCAAAAACATGTCCCAACCCATTATTTGGGAATGACATTGATTTTCTGTGCCTCAGTCTCAGGGCTGTTATCAGTGCCATGTCAAAGGACACCCATCATTACATTACACAGTGCA